>NC_048284.1:15055840-15308340 GCF_009762535.1 Notolabrus celidotus | reverse complement strand
TTAGTCTGACCCTGTCACATGAAGGACAACAAGATTCATCTTTACTTTCTAATTATGGATTATATGATTAAACATTCGAAAGAGTGTTGTCGCACTGAATATCAGCATGTTGGTGTAATACACTGGCCATAAAGATAGACAAATGTCTCCACTTCCTCCCATTGAACAAAAGTGAAGCCAAAAAAATACCTTTCAATGAATGATAGCATATTGCATGTTTGGAGCCTGAAGGTGCATTTCGACCAAGAGTTCCAGGGTCTTTTAGCTCACAGAACTACTTTACCCTGAACTAAAAGGTTCTGTGCCCCCCATTGTTGTCTGCATTTCGACCGTGGGGCCGAACCCGGGGTAGATTGTGCAAGTCAGGCCAGTAACGTATGGAGAAAAAATAAGTAAATGCACTACCCCACCAGACCAGTAGAGGGCAGTAAATCAAAGACGAATGCCATTCATCACAGATGACACCATAGAAGAAGACAGACCAGCAGGTATCACAACAGTTAACCTGTTAGCATGGAAGAGACTCAGCTTGCGCTGTTTCAGATGGTGCTATATTTCATCACAGATGGATTCACTGAATCAACACGTGAGAGGAGATAAGTGCGAGTAGCAAAGACGTTTCAACACAGCTTTAAAATCACAGATGTGTGTGATGTTATTGTGGATGGCAGGCGGAATAAAAACACTACGGTTGAGCTACCAATCAGACACGTTCAGCATTGCAGGCCCTGCCCCCCAAAAGCCCCGAGGCTTTTGGAAAAGTACTACCCCCCTAGCAGGGTCTTTTTAGGGGGGAGATTATCTACCCCTGAACTAAATTCAGACCCTAGTTCCACCAGTCGAAACGCACTTAGTTCCAGGGTAAAGTTCTTCTGGTCGAAATGCCCCTTAAGTCTGCACAATAGGGATTGGTTGGTGCAGCAGGGGTTTTGACATCAAGCCTCTCCCTTCCACTTACTCATCAATTAAACCAGAAAGATCTCTGTAGTATGTAGAGTAACAGCTTTTTTTGTCATTTTGAAGTAGACACTCATGGTAACGAAAAAGAGGCAGCCTTTATGACCTGTACAGAAGCCAGTCAGTAGAGGGAGCTCTAAATAAAAGAAAACCTTTTTTTATTTTACTCTTGGATAGCTGTCATGTTGATTATCTTTTTATACAGCCTATTGTTTAATAAGCCAAAATAGGTTATCATTTTATGTTTATTTAATCATTCATTTTACTCCACAGCACAAATGGCTCTGGAACTACTTCCATGTACATTTATATGAATATTTCCATGTTTTGAGCAACCAGTGATATACAAGTGATGACAGTTTTTTTGGTGATCTGTGTATCCGACAAAAAAACTGTTCAATGAGGAATCAGATTCAAAAGATTAAACTTTGCAAAGTGTCAATGAATATAGCGGAGTTAAGGAGTACACAGCAGATAAAAAAAAAGTTTCCTGTATGGTGTGAATGAGTTTATCTCGATGTCACCTCCCCCAACATACGCACACAGCATCATTATTCCTTTTATCTCCCCAGAGTATTGACGTGCAGCCGGCAGCCCCAGCTGTTACCCGGTGATGCAGCGCTCCAAGCTGTGCAGCGTGTTGTCATCAGAGCGGCGGTGTCTCGTGGGAGAGCAGAGATGAGTGCTGTAATTAGCGAGGAACGAGGCCAGCGGCAAGCCAAGTGTTCCCATGGGGCCTCATGAGGCCTCAGGGGACTTCAAGACGCGTGGCTAACCTGTGGGTCCGCTACCTGTGGCTTTAAGTGTAAAGTGAAAGGGTGACAGATAACAAGTGCTGGTTTAAAATTTTGCTGGGTCCCAGTAGCTCCTCGGACTGCTCTCATATCTGTGCCTGGTAACTGTCATTATTTCCCAGATCTCAAGACCAGCCTGAGATGAAAGCTAACAAAGTCTACCATTTTAGAATACTAATGTATGCTTAAGTTTCTGCAACAGCGTCAACAAGCAGACGTGAAATATGCCAGATTTCTTTTGAAGATCAATTTGATATGACGCGTGTGATCAGGTTGCCCTAGTGTCATTTTTGCTTTTGAGAAATAATCAGTTATTATGGGGTTTCATCCAATCAGAATCAAGTATTTAATATAACCAGGTGCTAAATTGAAAGTAGTCTTATAAAGGTCATTACAGGTTAGGAGATTCCAAACAGTTGTGTTGTCATGAACTTGGGAAACATTGAAGAGACTGTTCAAGGAAAGGACAGGTATCTGATTAAAATTTTACTCATAGCCAGTAAAAAAGCTATCACCAGAAACTGGTACAAAGCGGAACCCCCAAAGAAAGAGCACTGGTTCGAAATCATACAGGATATCTATGTAATGGAAAAGCTGATGTACCAAATAAAGCTCAGAGGACATACCCACGACAAGAACTGGAGGAAATGGACCACATACACAGAAAGTGAGAACAACAAATAACTGAACTGTTTAGAAATGACAAAGAGGGAGGACTCGCATACTAGAAATGCCCCTGTAAATGTTTATGTGTTTATGTATTGTATTGTACTATAAATGTTTTCTAAAATGTAATTAAATAAAATGAAAGTAGTCATCATATCTAGAGGATGCCTTTACATAAATCTGGTAAAGTTTATTTTCAAGATGGATAGACATGCAGAAGATTTTCTCAGTTTTTTGATTTTACAACAGTAGTTTTTTCAGAAAATCACTTTTTGCTATTTAAAATGCAACCTTTATATTAATAAATTCTTCATTAAAAATAGTGGAACTTAAACGGGTCAAGAGATCAGTTTATGATATGAAAGAATGGTAATAAAGCAGAAGTTTTGATCAGCTGTTTGAACATGTCCTTTAAGTTTGATGAAAATAACATTGGATTTTGAATGAACAAAAAATGTTGAGTTTTTTAATGTCATCATTTTGTGGGTTTGATTACTTGTATAACAATGAATTGATTCAATGTCACTTAAGTTAATTTTTAAAATCTAAGTTGTGGGCTTTTCTGCCCTTATTTGAGAGGATAAGACAGGTGATAGAGCAGTAATCAGGGGGAGAGAGTGGGTAAATACCATGTGATAAAGGACTGTCGCTTCAGGGACTGTCTGTCTTGGGTGTGTGATTTAATGACGAGGCCAAACCAGTTAATTTTATTGGATATTTTTGTTTTTAAATGAATTGTATTCTATCATTGTACAAATATTTTTATCTTGACTAGCAGTGTAACCTACACCTTTAGAGTGAACAATAATAAATCGCTTGTCTTTTTTATGTGAGTGTGTGCATGTGTGTGTGATGTCTGTGTCTGCGTGCGCTGGTGTGTGCAGGTGTATGACGACTGCTTCTGCTCCATCTGCGTCTGCTGCTGCTGATGAGTAAAGCCATGAAATAGATCCAGCTGGAGATGTGCAGAGGAGACCGAGGTCTCCTGGGAAATCATCCACACCTCCACCGGCACCGTGTCAACTCCTTTAGCACCCCAGAGAGCTATCAATAAGTGGGTAATTGAATTTTAAGCACAAACACTACCGTCAGATGAGCGTCTGTAGGAGTGTGTGTTGGGGGTGTTTAGCTGTGTGAACATGGTGAGGCTGTCATCAGGCCCTGAGGGGTTTTCACAGGAAGGATGAATGTTTAATCTATTAAATAACAATTACAGCCTGTAATGGCCTGAGTGGCTGCTGCATAGAGGGAGGGATGGAGGCAAAATGGCTGAACAGTACACGTAACTGGAAATGAGTTTGCCTCTTCATGAGCACAAAGCCTCCATACATCACTGCATTTGTATAAAAATGTACAGCAGCACGCACGTACACTAATAGAGCCAAGTGTTTGGGGCTAAATGCAACCTGTAGGGAATGTAGTAGTGCTCTTCAGTGTAAAATACATACAGTGGATCATTTTTCATCTGGGATACTTTTAAACTCAATATACTGACTTGGATGACTTCCAGGCCAACAAAAATTACAGCCAGAACCAGCACATTTCAGACCTCAGGCTAAGAACTACGAGTCATACTAATAAACAAGCCTTTGGACCTCTATATTTTATTGTACAGGTCTGTAATCAACTAAGTTTGTTACTTTTTAAGTATTAAGGAAAGAATTGTGTGATCCACTAATCAACATAAAATAATGCAGATTTATTTTGCATAAGGGGAACAATGAGGACCTTTCATTTTGTCACAGTAGACAAAGCCCCATCGATATAAAGATCAGACAGGCATTTTATTCTGCTCCTATGTTGAAAAATGAAGGCTGTGTGTATTGAGCATAGACTATATGAAACATGGACATAGTCTCAGATAAGGTACCCATTGGTTTTTGAAGTGATTTTATGAAACCAGTCAGTGGCAATCGTCCTGTTGGGAATTTGTCCTCCACCTTACTTTTCATAACATTGGAAATACCTCTTTGCCATTTCCAATGTTATCAGCTGTAAGGTGGAGGAAAAATGTCCACAAAGAGGGGGAGCTGAGGCAGGCCATAAGCCTCCTTGAAAACAACTATAAAAAAACAAAACAACTATGCACTTACCTGTAAGTCAACTCTCCATGCCCTGAATTATACAAACATATGCATCACTCTAGTCTCTAGTCTCTCCAGTCTTAAACCGAACCTGGGGGGACAGGGCTTTCTCTGTCACTGCCCCCACTCTCTGGAACTCTCTCCCCCAACACCTCAGACCCTCTCCCTCACTCACCCACTTCAAATCTAGGCTCAAAACCCACCTATTTAGAAAGGCTTTTAACCTATAATTGATTGATTTTTTTTTGTTTGTTTCTTTTTGTTTGTTTCTGTTTCTGTTTTTGTTTTTGTTTTTGTTTTTTGTTTTTTGCTTTGCTTTCCTTTGCTTTTCTATTGTATAATTATTTTTTTTTGTCAAGTGTTTTACAGAAACTTTTAAAGCGCTTTATAAATAAAATGTATTATTAATAATATTATCATTATCATTATCATTATTATTACTAATAATTAAAATACAAAGATGTTACCCCAGTGCAGTTTTTACAGATAAAGAAATTAGCTCTTCAGACCAAAATCACTACACCAGGTCGTAAACATGTTTCTGTTTAGAAAAGGCCATTAAAAATCTATTGACATCTGTTTCCAAACAAGAGATTGCGACTCAAAACCTACCATTGGGGAGACGCCAAAACTTGATGATGGTTTAATGTAAAAACCTGACGTTGGTTCGTGTCAAAGCCTGACATTGGGGTGTCGTCAAAACTTGATGATGGTTTAAAATAAAAACCTGACGTTGAGGCAGAGTTAAAGCTGTCCTTATAATGGAGAAAATCACAGCAAGGTTACAGCTGAAGACAAACAGGTTTCTCAGTACATCGGCACCAGCGATACAGGCGATGCCTGAGCTCTAGTCACCACTTGAATTTTATTTATTTGATTTGATTTATTGATTTCAGCTCAGTTTTACCCTAAATGCACTTGTGTAATGTACATTATAACCAATGAATGTATATTGTGAAAAAGATAAGAATGTAGTGACAAAGATTTTAGTTATGGGAAATTGTCTCATTAATGATATGTAAAGATTAAGTGTAAAGGGAATACATCCCCTGTATGTGTGCTTGTTGTGTGTCAATTGTAAAAAAATATATAAATAAAAAGTTCAAAAAAACAAAAACCTGACGTGGAAGTGACCTCAAAACCTGTTATTGGTTTGATGTCAAAACCTGCCATTGGTGTTGTTATAACCTGATATTAGGGTGGCATTAACACTTGCAACGGTTTGACTTCAAAACCTGAATTGGTTTGAAATCATAACCTGAGGTTGGTTTGATCTCAATTGGTTTGACATCATAACCTGAAATCCAGGTGACATTGTAAACTGAAATCAGTTTAGTTTTAAACCTGATGTTGGTTCACCATGAAAAGCAGACACGAATGTGACTCCGAAACCTGATGTTGGTTTGACGTCATAACCTGATATTTTTTAAGGTTAAATCCTGGAATAAGTTTAAGGTCAAAACCTGACATTGTTCAATTTTAGCACCCTTTAACCACAAACAGACTAAGTGGTATACAGGATATAGTGGGTGATATAATGATAATGGATGGGTGGAATCCAAGTCAGTAATAAGGCAGAAATATGTGTTAAGTATCTAAGTGAGGATACAATTCAATGTCCTCTGTTATACATTGTAAGCATCAATATGCTGATGATGACCTGAATTCTATCAAAGGTCATACAAATATAATATTCAGTAAAATCTATAATAAAATGAGTCTTAAGAAGAGTTGTTCAGAGTAGAGTGCAGACTTTTGTCTTGAGATAGAAGTGAACAGATGTTCAGTTAGATTACTTTTCCACTCTGACTGCAAATTACATGTGGACTGCATCACAATAAATAATAAAAATCATAATACAATTCTGGAGACTAAAGCTGCTAGTATAAAGTAAAACATACAGGAAGATAAAGAGTATTCATCCCAAAACCACAAAAAAGGTTGAGCATAAATTTGAAGTGTGATCCCTTTCCTTTGGTCATCATTAATCAGACATGCTTAAGAAATTGAGAATTGAATGGAAAGTGAGTTACCAGAAAAATCTAACAACAAATTGTTTCCATTCTCTGACACTCCATTACATCACCGAAAATATTTTGTTTTATTGAAATGATCCAACATGGCAGTAGCTTTGAGTTCAATATTTTGTCAAGTCACAGTGCATGACAAACTTGTGTTAAATTTGGAAAGCACTAATTTGAATCAAACAATAAAAAAACAGAACCTAAGGAGTTGTATGGTACAAATATTTTAAAGCCATATTGAAAAAATGATAAGTCATATCAAGAGTGTGCTTTTATTTGTGTGTATGTGCGTCTTTATAATTGTTTAAGTGAGCTAAAAACAGCTAATCGGGTTATTGGACTAATGTCTTGCATGTTTACTTGTTTTGCACAAAACAAAAACTTTCACTTGGCTCACAGCGCATAAAAAACAAAATAGCAATCAGCTTGCATTGCTTGATTGCTGTAGCATAAAGTGTGTGACTTCACTCATACAGACACAGACACGCACACACTCAGCTCCATGAACACAGTGTGTCAGTGTGATCGTTAAATTGCACTTGTGATCCAAAGTGAGTTTGCTAGCTGTGGTTTTCTCATGCTGCTCACACAATGGCCTGTATATGGGAGCTGCCTGGTGGCATTGCTTAATTAGGCGAAGAGTTGATTCATTTGCACTAATTGACAGCTAATTAAAGGAGTGAGGGCACATCGAATTGACGTTCCTTTGAGCAGGGAGGCCTTTACTGCAGGGGAGGTTGGACAGAAGGAATTATGAAATATTGGGCCTAAAGGGTACCACCTGCTATTAGAAGTGGCCTTAAACATATGCACCAGTCTGTGTGTGTGTGTGTGTGTGTGTGTGTGTGTGTGTGTGTGTGTGTGTGTGTGTGTGTGTGTGTGTGTGTGTGTGTGTGAGAGTGTGAGTGTGTTTGGTTAAAAAGGCTCATCCTGAAGTATTGACATGCAGCCTGTAGAGCCCAGCTTCCAAAGGTTTAAGGTTTTCATAAGCTGCAAGAAAAAGAAAGTTAATCAGAGTTAATGAGGTGGATAATATTATTGTACAGGAAATACTATTTTAAACATTCAACTTATGCTTTGAAGGAAAACAAATGATCTGAAATAAATCACAGACATGTTGAATGTTTCACCAGACGGCTGACACAGCATTTAAACAACAAAAAACAAGTTAACAATACCGTGTTATGTCTTTGACAATGACACTAATCTTTGTTGTTTTACATACAGTAGAATAGGTCTGTCATCCTCAGGACTGAAACGCACACTCACTTTGATTTTAAATTGCACTATAGCAAATTTTTTGCAATGTTTTAAACTGTATTTTATTATTTTTATTAAATTACTTCTTATCTTTTTCTAGCTTTCCTATGTTTATCTGTTGTTGTCGTTGCTATGGCCTTAGAGAGAAACGTAATATCAAATCCTCGGTATGTCTGGTGCATACTGTAGTTTATTTGACAATAAAGAAAACTTTGAACTTTGAATAAAATTACCTGACTCTCTAGTGTAGTATATTAATGTATAAATATTGTGTTTCACCCCACTTAAATCCCCCACTGATGTTGTGACTCTGAATAATATATATATATATAATTATGACTGTGCAGAAAATCTGACCGGAACACAGGAGCTGAAATTCGGTTTGAAGAAATATTTATCTTATTGATGATAATCTCATTGTAGGTCATCAGGAGGCATCACTATGAGTTCAAAACTTCACAGTGCCTTGAAAGGTCCTGTGAGAAACTTTGTATTTGGTTTGTATTGATTATGGCGCCCCCTGTAGATAAAGCAGCACATCTTATCTATTTGCCCGTTCTGTCCTGTACATGTGTAATCGTAAGTTGTTTTTAAACAAGAAATCTCCAAAAATGACAGTCATACATAACAGCGATGAAGAATACTTACCATGGAAAATATGAACAAAATTCTGTTTCCACCATGTGCTCACTTCTTCTGACATGTGCCCTGTGGCCGCAGTTTCAGGCATAAAAAATAACTCCACACAAACACCCACTCCTAATGCTGATAGTCTCATTTGCTTTCTTATGTTATAGAGGTAACAGTATTGATTGTGGTTTGTTTTATTACCAGCGACAAACTCCAGACAGGAGCTTAAACATTAATTATTTCAAGATAAAAATGATTTTAATTAGGTTCCCTGCCATACCTCAGCAACAGCCAATTAAATACAATTTCTTGGGAACAATAGAGCTTGTTAATACATAAGGACTGCACAGCCTGGGAAGTTTAACTACATTCACTACATGTATCCAAATTTATAGTGCACAGATATAGAGGTAAATCTAAGTCATTTTGATGCACTTGAAAAAAAACCTAGCTGCTCCTGCGTCTCTCTTTTCAACATGTTGGCAGTTCTCCAGGTTTGGGACGCTGTCACAGGAGGTTAAAAGAAGTTGTCTGGAGTTTGACAGCCCAACAGTGAAGGTCCTGTGTGAGTCAACTCAAATTTCCTCCCTTTCTGCGGGACGAGGACTACGCGCTCTGCAGGAGACCACGAATAGGCAGTCTTCATGTCTGCTGGTGCTGCCATGTGAAAAAAAAAGACAATTAGGGGCTTATTAGGGTCTCGGGGAGTCCGCTTGCCCCCAGCTCTGAGCCGCTGCCATTGCTCAAAACAGTCAGTGGCATTGTCTCACCTAATTACATTGAAACCAGAGGCCCTTTTTGTGTGCTACTGCCATGCCTGTCCGATTCCCTTCTCCTGCCAAACTGCTAGTCCCTGTCCGCTGTGGCAGTGTGCTAATTAGACAAGAAATGGGCCCGAGTAATTATGTCAATTCTCGTTATGAGCGACCACAATGAGGTTTATTATTTTGTGAAGAAAGTTTTGGTGTTTGGGGGCCCCTCTCCCACGTCTGCATCAGTATTTTCCTCATCTGCACATGGATCACGGGAATGTGGCACACTCGGCAAGTCAGAGTCCCCCGACAAACTTCAGAGCATAAAAAGATGCACTCATACAGAAATGGAGACTATAGAACGGCAGTAGCATGAAGTTATTGCCCTAATTAATGCTTTGTGCCCACAGAGCAAACTGTTGAATCACCAGCGGCACATTGTTAGGATTGTGAGAGCCTTTTGTTTCCACACCTTAATAGGATGTTTTGATCAACGGCTGTTTGGTGACCCAGCTCGTCTTCTAAAATGCCAAGCTCTGGGAAACCGCAATTAGCTAGATTAGAAGAAACATTTCTGGAGCCCCAGACAAAGAGCAGGAAAAGATGTATCAAACAGAGAGAGAGCTGGTTCACAAACTCATCAGTGAACCAGACTGTTATAAACTTAAATATTGTTTTTCCTCAATGGATGAAGTTTGTGAATATGAAAAATTCAATAAGTTATATGTTCAATGATCTGTTATTTTTGATGATATATTAATTTCATTAGTTACTCCCTTCCATTGATTTAAGTCAGTATGGCATCAATTTAGACTTTTTAAAAAACTCACTGTGTCTCTGAAGCATCTGAGCCTGCAAAGTGAACACTAATGCAGCTGCTCGTTATTGTGAATTTTTTGATTGTGTTCTAGTTATTCGATAAATTCCAGAAGTGTACACTGTCGGACAAAAAGCCTGTAAAATGGATTGAACAATAAATGTAGTTTTATGCGGACAGAGTAGGTGTGAGATGAGAAGATTCAACTGGGTTTTGGTCATATCCATCTTTTAAATTTGTAGTATTATCAGGGTTTCAATTTCTGTGCAGCAGCATTTTTCATATTCATGACATGACAACAGTTTTGCTGTTGTATTACAATTGTTCAGGTTATGAGTTGTAAAAAAAAGTTCAGCTCCAACTTAAAATATTATGCTTGGAGTCGCCATAGTTCCCTGTACACAATTAAAGCTGAAAATGTAGCAGGACCATAGACTGTATAAATAATGGACGTAGTATCCGTGACGTCACCCATCTGTTCCTGAGCGCTGTTTTGAAGCCAATCGTTGGCGGCAGCCATATTGGAAATGCGGGAATCAACCAGGCAGAGTGTGACGTAAAGGGGCGTAGTGTGAGCCTTCTGGCCAACAGCTATGTGTTTCTGACCGGGAGTCAAATTAGTCATGTCCTTATTTGGGCAAAAACTTGTAATCTTAATATCTTCTGAACTGTCACGTTAGAAAAAAATTCACCCCCCGTACAGTGTGTGCTGATAGAGAGATTAGCTACGTAGAGCCAAGCTGTTTTTTGAACCAGGCTGTAAACATGTTTATTAATGCTGTAATGATCGTCTTCTTTGAATTGGTGTGTATGTGGTTTCCAGTGTTTCTGCAGCCAACCTCAAGCGGATTCTCGATGAACTGCAGTTTATAACACTTACAAGTATTTAGGAAGAGTATTGCAGAGTTCTGACCATGGACTGTATAATTAACGGACATTGTATCAGTGACATCACCCATCTGTTTCTGAAGCGCTGTTTTAATGACAATCATCGGCGGGAGCCATATTGGAAATGCTGAACTCAACCCAACTTCTGTCAAGCTAGTGTGAGGTAAAGAGGTGGGCTTTGAGCCTCCTAGCCAACAGCTACAGTGTTTCCACCGGTCAATCAAGTCAGCTGTCCCTCTTCGTGTTTGGTGTGAACGCACCATTACGAGAGGATGATCTACCGCAGAGAGGATGATCTACCGCACGGTGATGTAGAGGCGCAAATGATGTCCTACACAAAGTATATTTGCAGTCATTTATACCACCAATTTCAAATGTCCATCTGGAATAAAACAAGCGTGTTAGCTACAGACCTCCACGTGCTTTCTTAGGTTAGATGGTGATGTTTTGTAGGCTGTGATGAAGTTTGTGTGGAAAACAGATCAGAGATTTACAACAGTACGAATCATTCTTTATTCCAAAAACCTCGAACGTGGGTTTAAAATATGGTCGAGGTGCTCAGGTAGAGAATCATCATCCTTCTTGGCCGCTAAGCTCAATCGAGCTACGGCTACACCATTAAGACAAACCAAACACAAGCACACGAACAGTTTACGGTCTTACGGGATCTGATTTCAGAAAATAAATTTCATCAGCTGACTTCAAAGCAAAAGTAGTGAGTAACTAGTGCACTGATAGCAACAGGTGGAGATCTGAGCACAGAATTGGTCTTAAGACAGGACACACGTGTGATTTATGAAACATTTGTATCTGACCAATCCCAGCGTACGAATGATTGGGTCTTGATAAATGTGGTGGCTGAAAAAAATTGTTATTTAAATATCACGCCCATAATTATTCACAGTTCAGCCGGGATCGCCCACAGAATATTTAATTTAATGATCTAAATATTAATCTGTGTTCCTCTGTATATCTGTCTGAAAGTGCACTGTACTTTAGTGCTAATTCTCCGCCACAGACAGATTTACTTTGCACCGTGCTCCACACTGACATGAAAACTTGCGTACATGGACTGAGATCTGCCCATGTTCAGATTAATAAATGTCGACCTATGCTTGGAAATGGGTCGGCATTTTTTTCAGCTGCATCCTCGCTAATGGAATTACTAGCTAGCAAGAGGCTGAATGCTAACATTTACTCAGCTAATGGGTTATTATCAAGTAGGCTGTTTTAACTTTAAATATGGACTGATCCCCCTTCAGATTTTTGGTGTCTAGTTTTTTTTTAGTTGCTGATTAATGAAGATGTGGTGAAACTGTATTACTTGGCACAAAAGTTTATTCTGTAAACAACATGGAAAACAGTAATACGGTGTTATTAAAGCTCTTGAGCTTCAGAGGAAATTAACTGTATGTTCTGTGTATTATTATTATGTACTTGTAAAATAATAACTGATATTTATAAAGCGCCTTTCAAGAAACCAAAGGTCGCTTCACAGGGTCAGGTAGGGGGTCTGGGGGGTAGGTGGGGATATGTAACAGGGAAAGGCCTTGAGGAAAAAGGTGCGTTTGGATTGCTTTGTAAGGCACCTTTTTTTAAAAGAAAGATTACAAAGTGCTTTCCATAAGCAACAAATCCACAACAATGAAAGCAGGAAAATGAAAACATATCAACAGTCATATATAGGAACAGACATTTGCTATGATACTGCAAAAGATTATGGTAAAAGGATAAAAAGCACTTTTAAAAGACGATACTGTACATATTATATACTTGTATACATTCAAATTCTTGAACTGGTTTGATTCAGAATTTTGCATCACACTTTGCTGGGCTTTCCTGCACTGTGATGCTGATGGGGTTTGTGACACGTAATATTCCATACTGTAGGGTTTGGGTTTACTACGTAGCTTCAGACTCACTCAGACCAGATTCAGACTCACTCAGACCTGGTTCACTTATCATACCTGAGATTTTACTCGTCAGTACGACTTTGTGAAAGAACAGTTAAAGCCATGTTTGCAAAGATGGACAGGACAGAAACCACTGCTCAAAATAACGTAAGTTAAACAAAATGTTTTCATCTAACTCTCTATGTTAATATACAAATATTTTATGAGAAGATTACAGAGCCTCTGTTAACTCTGAAGAACGCTGTAACCCCAGGATTTATGCAGAGATAAAACTGGTCAAAGTGTTAAAGGTAAAGAGTTTCACATTAGAGCTGGGACTCAAAAGCTGGACCAAAAATTAAACTCTCAATAGTTATGATTTATTTTTAAGTTAAATGCATAATGTTTGGATATTGCCAGTGTAAAAAAAACAACCAAAGGTTTGTCAAAACAGAGATAATCTAATTTGAAACAATGTAGTATGCAGCCCAACCCTGAACATTTCAGGACATTTTTCTGGAGTTTAATCCATATGTGAACACAGCTGTAGTTTAAAATAAGGTGGAAGTTTTCTGAGAAATTAACATGCCGCTTTCTTTAAGTCATACATCTGTATTCAGAGGTAGTAATTAAGTGAGCTAAGCAAACTGAAACTTAAGTCAAAAACCGCTCCAAGGTGTTACTGAATCTCAACTGACCTCTTTATTTTCATATTTTTTGATACAGAATGAGGAGAGACACCCTAGACAGAACAGCCGTGGTTTCTTCTCAAGTCAGTCCAGGACTGTGGACTCAGAGCAGGGTCACAGGGATGCTCTGCTAAATCATATAGACACACTGTGTGCGGCAGACAAATCTCGGAACAATGCTGTTTTAGAAAGACTTAGACGGCAGAACCTGCAAGGCTCCCCGGCCCCTTTACCACAACCTGCAATTATCCCTAGACAGATGACAATGTCAGCCTCCAGTGACGATACCCTGAGGTTCGATGCTAGCACTCCCACTGAGCTGAGAGAAATCCCACTGATCACAACTCCAGATCAACAGTGGGACCCGACGTGGCTAGCTAAGGCGTTTGCCCCTCACAGGCCTTTTGCCCCTCCTCCAGTAAATCCACGACCCAGGAGGAGAGTGTCCCGTCTCCCAGTGATGCAGATAAACTCCAACGTAGCAGGTAAGTTCTTGTACTCCAATTACTGAGTCCTTTTGAGAAGGCCAATGTTTTATCTTAGAATTCAAAGTGTTGATATATTGTCCTTAACTACTTCACAATGCAGATATTTAAATATCTCAATCTTGTATTCAACAGAAAAAAACGTTGCTGGAGGATACAGACTCCAGACCGCTGAGGGACAGGTGGAGAAATTTTGGAAAGGACTGCAGCACCTACACCAAAACTTTGGTGCCAGCGTACCTCACCCCCCAACAGCTCCAAGAAGGAAAGATTCTTTGGTACCTATCCATCCAGCCCCTCCTCCAAAACCGGCTCCATCAAAGACAATCAAAAGGAAAATGGAGCCCCTTCGACCCGCTCCTACCCCACCAGAGACAACCTCAGCATCCTACAAACAAACTCCCCCTAAAACACCTGCTCAAACCAACAGGACAAGAAAAAATCGTTGCATGCCTAATCCCCCTCAGAGGACTGTTGCTGGAGGAAAGACATCCTCCAAACCCGAGACAACAGATTACAAGAACCTGGAGGAGTTGAAGCCGCTGCCTAGGCCTTTGGATAGTTTGTCTCTCTGCTTTAAACTGATGAGAAATGAAGACTGGTAAGCCTTCGAGACTTCAACTCACACTCTTTGTTATTACAGTAGCTGCATCTCTTTGTTTAATAATTAATAACAGTTCAATAACTGTCGTCTATCACACACAGGGAGAAGAGGACAGAAGGATTAAAGCTGGTGCAAGCACTGGCCCAGCACCATCCAGATGTACTGAAGACCAAATTACACGAAGTGTCTTACGCCGTGACAGAAGAAGTAAGAAGTTATTTATTTCTTTGTACCATTGACTGTATGTTTTGGCTTCACTTATGGGGAGCTATCATGTTGACCATCTATACAATCCATGCTTTATATTCATGTGCTATTTAATTATCCTTTTCCTGCACGTCTGTAAAGGCAACAACTGACTGATGATGTTTCTTTCTCCCTCACTAGATTCAAAATCTGCGCTCGTCAGTGGCTGCTGTGGCGATAGACACCATGGTTTATTTGTTTGTGTACCTGCACAAGGATATGAATGTTCAGGCGGAGAAGATTGGTAATGCCCTGCTGCTGAAGATTGCAAAGTCTACTGCAAATGCCTTTATTCAGCAGCAGACCAACATAGCCCTAGAGGCCCTGGTGCGTAACTGCAACCCAGCTCCAGTGTTGAACGCTCTGCTGTACACAGGGTTGAGGTAAGTCTCCAGTGACAATCAGAACAAATTAATTAGCTTATTGGTAGCATTAGAAATGTTATGAAGTGAATCTAAGGGACTGACTTTGTCTGTTTTGGTCCTTTTCAGCCACCTGTGCCTTGCAGTACGAGAAGGAACCGCTCAGCACATTCGACTAATGGCTGACATAATGGGAACAGAAGGCATCCTGACATCAGGGAAGACCTTCATCCGGCGCTTTGTGGATGCTGTCAACAAAATGGCTGTGGACTCTTCAAGCAAAGTCAGGTGAGTAAATCAAGCCATGCATTTAATTCACAAAATTTTAAACTGACTGATCTGATGTTCTTTGGTTTTGTGTTGATGCTCTAAAGTACTAACTGAGAATCTTGTATCTGCAGGGCCCACGGACTCGCCATATTCCAGGAGCTCAAGTTTGAGAAGATCTTCATGGATCAGTGGAAATTCCTCGTCTCAGACAAGGATAAATCCTTTGTGGAGAAGCACCTGAAGAATATGAGGATGGCGTAAATTAGGACTGGGTAGCAGGGCAGCATGGTGGTGGTGGTTGCTTTTGTCATTCTCAATAAAAATAAATAAATTTAAAATTCAGATTTGTCGTTGTTTGACTGAGCTTACAGGAATGTGCTTTGGTGAACATGAAGTGCCAAAAACTTCATGTTTCTTAAGGAGCATCATGAGGCTGCATCTAAAGATAAGCCAGTCCCTATCAAGGAACCATATCATAATATTGCTGTTCATCTTTTATTTGAAGTTATAATTTTGGAGCTTTTATACCTTATTTATAGAGAGGACAGTGGATAGAGCAAGAAACTGGGAGAGTGGGGGGATGACATGCAGGAAAGGGGCCGCAGGCTGGATTCAAACCCTGGCTGCCCACTTTATACTGTACTGTATATATATAACTTAACCATTAGGCTAAGTCAGCGCCTATTGCTGTACATCTTTTAATTGTTTTAAAATGGACATTTCTCTTTTTGGACATTTGTTTTATGTCTCAGTGTGGTTAAATATAGATGTCAGATGTCCGGGAAAAGGTTTTTAACTGGTCTTATTTCTTTAAAAAAGCAAAACTTGCAGGTAATTTTTTGTTTTTACAAAAAATCTCATCCCGCTTTATTTTGACTCTCCATTGCATCACTCATTGAAACCCTTTGCTGTTGAGAATGTTAAAAAAGGGTGTTTCAGCAGTCTGCAGTCATTCACTAGGACTGACAGGTCATAAAGAGGAGTTAGAATTAATCTCTTTTTGTTTCATTGCCAGCTATAAACTCCTCACTGGAGCTTTAGGAGGAATTTGTAGTAATTTGTTAAAGTCTATTCTAAAAGCAGAGCAAGTCACCAGAAAAAAAGGACACATCTTTGTTTTTTAACAGTTATTTCATTTGAAAGAAGGTTATATTTTTTCTCCTTTTTTCAATTTGTCTTTACAAACAAAAAGGTTGTCTACATTTCTGTTTTTGTTTTTATGTCACTCTCACTGTCCAAGCAACCAAGAATATCCAGTATTTTTATATTTTCATTACTTAACATTTTTTTAATTCTTATGCCTTGAATGAATGAAAATAGTTCTTAATTCATGCTGGAAATAAAGATAGGCCTATTAACAGAATTGGAATAACTAATTCCGTTTCTTCTAATCTTCTCTTAGTTTTCATATTTTGATTTATACCAAAGCTTCTTTTTTCTCTGCACTGAGTTTAGATTTTGTGTTTTGGTAATAAAACAAAGAAAAGTCAAGGTACTGTGTGTTCAAACTATAGGCAGTGAGACATGATGCACAGATGTGTGTATTCTGGCTGCGTCCTCATTGAAGAGGAAGGATGGGCTTTATGGACATCACTGGCACGTGTGCAGTGTCTCATGAAACCTCATCAGCATAGCTTCTGGTGAGGCATTGATCTATATGTGCATTCATCTAGCCTTTCATGAGATGCTCAAGGTAACTTAAGCCGCCTCATTCTGCAGTCTCTCACTATCATCTGGGCCTATTTATTCATATATTTCTCCTTTTTTCATTTCATTAAGGCCTTGTATTGCCAATAATTTCATATAATTTGTTAAGAGTATTTCTGACAGCAGGATTTGATTTTAGCTGTCACAGAGGACAGCAAATCTGAGCAAGATATACCCCAAAACAACCACAAAAATGTCTCACTCTTCTTCTTTGGTATTAGATATACCATATTTACAATATTGAGGCCTGTAGTCTCTCTTCCAGCATCAGTGATACACAAAGGAACATCCAGCTGATAATAATTGACTCGACCCTGATGAAACACATCTCCTGATCACATCTCAGATTACACACATTAAATCTGTTATGGGTTTGACCGTCACTGACAGCATGACGCTCGGCTGTCAAATAGTCCCAGGGGAACACCTTTTACTTTATTATTCATCCCCACTTGTCCTATTGATGAAGAAGATCGTATCTGTCCGCATCCACCGCGCGCGTCCACTCATCGTCCACTTTCCTCTGCGCAATTATCCGTCCAGATGTCCAAAGTGTGCCGCAAATTATCCCCGAACGAGTGAAACTGCGCAATAATTGAATAATAGCTGATTAGAGAGGATTAGGTTTTTGCAAACCGAGGGGCGAAATGAGAGTATTTTCACATCTGACGTCCTTAATGTCTGTGCTTTTACTTTTTAGATCAGATTAATGCGCAGGAACAAATAAAACAGACTGTTCTACCAGACCAGACCACATACAAAACGAACAGAAGAGAGAAAATATACCCGGAGGTGCATACATCTTATGTGGAATAAAGCGTTGGCATTTGTATGCTCGTGCTCGTGGGTTTGTATCATATTTAATTGCTACCCTGTTGTGCCCTAAATACCTCGAGCATGGATATTGTAGGCCTACCCGCGATCACGTGCCCCGTTAAAGAATAAAAAACGCTTAATAACCAATCAACAGATGCGCAGATTGCCACCAAAGACCACACGTTAGAACCTCATTTGAATATGTAAATCCCAATTTAATGGGACGAGAGTAACAGAGCAATCAATTTGTTGTCCTAATAATTCATTTACTGATAGACAAACTCGTTTATGTGAGTTGGTGATTTTCTTCTCTTCTTTTTTTTACACCTAATTTTGCTTGAATTAGGCCTACACATGTTTTGGAATTGTTCATTTTAATTGGTTGAAGAAATGTTTAAACACAGAAAGCTGAGTTGTGAATAAGATTATTTCTTACTTTAAAAAAAGTTAGGTTTCATAGCCTATATTTTTCTATCATAATTAGACCCATAGGTACACAATGAAAGTTGTTTTGAACACGTTCATATTTAAATGGTTGAAACGTTATTTTGAAAAGGAGGACATGAGCCTTGCAAGGCTCGTGTCAAGGCTCATGTCTCATATTAAAGATCATGATCTTTAATAAAATACTGCTTTTAATATATATTTTTTGTCCTTTAAAAATGTAAATTTAAATCTCCTGGAATAACACTTTATTACAGACTAAATGCGGTGTGTTGAAAAATGCTGCAGACTGTCTAATAACATCCATCTTTACTGTTCTTTCAGCTTGCTCCTCACATAGTAAAATTTGGAGTTTAAAGGCTTATCAAGCTGATTTTATCCAGGTCAAATCATCTAAAACATGGAGAGAGGCAATGACAATAAGAGCTTTAAGTTGATTTTGTATAGGCTACACATTTTTATGAGCCAAATCTGAAGCAAAACAACAACTTCGTCTTATGGAAAAAAAGGTGTTTTTGAATTAGTCTATAAATCGACATTTTAACGTGTCCTGTTGAAAAAGATAGGCCTACTGTTCTATTTGTATTCTATGTCTTATGCTTGGAGAAAAATACAACCTTATAATTAAAAGGCTACTTGTAGAATAGTAAATAAAGCATTTTCATCCTCAGACATGTCGTTTCCAAAGTCAAATATTCGAGTGTTTTGTCTCATGTTACAGTCAGAGTGTGTTGTGTGCTGTAATGAAGCAGTCACGGCTGATGTTAACTCAAGTGTGGAGCCTGTGCCCTCTTCTGATTGGCTGCCGCCTGTTGCCTCTCGAATAAAAGCTGCGCAGAGAGGCGGACAGAGAGAGAAAGAAGGAGCACCTCAAGGTTTCTCCTGGGACTCTGGTTCATATTTTTTGAAGGGAGTAGAAAAGAAAGAGTGGAAACTTACCGCCATGACAGGGAAAGAGGGAATTGTGTTTTCAGACTCTGAGAACAAACAAAAAACAGCCTCGCACACCGGCGTTAACCACACGGGCTCCCAGCAGCTGGTCCCGGGGTGGAAGATGGCCCCCGTGGTGCACCGGCGGACCGGCTTCGGGATCCAGGAGCTGCTCGGCCTCAACAAGGAGCCGCCGGCGGCCCCGAGAAGACCACTCGAAGCTCTGCCGCACAGGGCGCACATGTTGGCTGCCAGGTCGGCGCTCGGACACGGGGGTATCGGAGTTGGGATGGGTTTGCTGGGACCGGAGGGAATACATTCGTTTTACAGCCAGCCTGCGTTTTTGGAGGTGCTGTCAGAGGCGCAAAATGTGCACCTGCAGCCGCTGCACAGGACGGCGCACATGGACGTACAGATGGAGACACAGCACTCCAACAGCTCCGGTGAGTGTCACATTAATCACACACTGCAGGAATGCACACTCCTGTGGGTTTAATGTTTAATTATACAGAAGTTAGCACACATTTAGGATATAGCTCATGATTTTAGTGAAATGGAAAAGTAGGCTTTCTTATTTTGTGAATGCTGTAGAAAAAAGTGCAAGTGTAACATCGGCCTGTAAAAAATATATCAGTTTAAAACCTTCAAAAAAGTTGATCCATTGTTCTTTTAAATTTTAAAATCTTTATAAAACAATTAAATTGGGGAAGTTGACCACGTATAAGAAAATATGGAAAGAGGCCTTGCTGAACGTCATCATTTTACGCATGTAATACGAACTTTTGTTATTAGCAGCAGCAGCAGCCTGTTAGTGAGATTATAAGGACAGTTTCATTTTATTATTTATCATGCTGATATTGTTATTAACATTTTTTAAATAGGGCCTAGCCCACTGGGATAAAATTCGCGCTGAAAAGTCAACACGCAGTGATATTAATCTTGCAGCACGGCATTTTGCTTTCTTTTTCCTTTCACCATTTATTTCATCGAATTATATTATGACATATAATTCATTATTCCCCCAAAATACACTTGTACCTTACTTGTTCTCGTTTCTGTGTCTGTGTCAGATTCGGACGACATGAGTCCGTCCTCCTGTGATCAGAAGTTCTCCAAGTCCTCCCTGAGTCAGAGCAAGAAGAGAAAGAAGAGGAGACACAGGTAAAAAAAAACAATAAAGAATATAATTGAATAATGTATTATTTATGGTTTTTGTACACTGTAAAGTTCAGATATTTCAAATCAGGTAGGCCTTCAGTAAGAAGGCAACTTTAGTTTGTTGTCGTTAGATGAAATAAAGAAAATCACAATTCAGTTCCTGTATTAACAAGGATCATAATATGAATGTATGTTTCTTAGCCTAAATTCCCTCAGTGTAATATTGGCTCATTGAGATATTCTTGAAGCCTACTGACCACTTAAAATCAATTCGGCCTGTATGTGAAAATGTTGATACCATTTTTTGCATGAAATGATGAAGAACATGCCTGAGGAAAAAAAGCACATCCACTATATTTTTCTCTTTACCCTTATTAAGCTATAATGAATAATTTATAATAAGTAACATTGAGTGTCCTCTTTGCATTTATATTTTAGACTAAAGAAAAAATGAAAATTACCAATTTGAAAAATACCTTCTTCTTTTTTTTAACAAATCTGATGCATGAAAAATCAAACATTAATCAAATTTGAACAAATTTGTAAATATGGATTAATTCTGTTCAGAAAAGCGTTTTGTTTTTTGTTTTTTTGACATGCTTTTTATTTTTTCTGCAGAACCATTTTCACCTCCTATCAGCTGGAGGAGCTGGAGAAAGCTTTTAATGAAGCTCACTATCCAGACGTGTACGCCCGAGAGATGCTCTCCATGAAAACTGAGCTACCAGAGGACAGAATACAGGTGTGTAGGTGTGCAGTCACATGTGTTTCTGACGTTCAGAGAAATAAATGTTGTTATTCAATAGTCATGTAAATTTTTCATTCTGAAGATGCTGTCGTCAGGATGCTTTCAGAGAGGGGGAAATACTACAAAAAAAAGAAGTCCCTAAAAAAAGTTTTTCTCCTTTAAAAGAATAAATAAAATCAGAAATATTCTTTAACATTATCTGAAGTTAAAAATGATTTGCAATCACAGCACATGCCACAAATTAAAGTTCTGACAGATAATGGAGATTTTTGTCATAAAAACCAAAGTATTCAGACAGTCAGACGCTCCATCATCATCCTCTCACTGCTCTCTGCTCTCACATTAGCAGCCAATTCACCCTCTCAGAGTAATTAGTTAATTGTGGAGAACTTTTCACCTCCTTCCCTGCTATAGAGTCGCTCTGCAGCCCTGAAATGAAACGATAACTACACAGAAATTAATGAGCGCAGGTCAGCGGCCGAGCACAGAGCTCTGCCTGCTGCTCTGAGCCTTTTAATTTCCCGTGATATTTGAGCGCCTGTCTCCCATTGATCGGTCCCTGAAATTAACTTATTTTTCAATCAGCCTCCTCGCCCCAGGGGTCACCTCTCTCAGGAAGCACTTTACACACACACATAAGTGAAGACACACACACACTGCCATGCACACTCACACTGTTGCTGTCAGAAAGCATGATTGCTTATCCGAGACTCATCTTTTTATGAGATGGAGGTTATCATCAGATCTACCTGAATAGCTTTCCAGGCTCGGCTTTTGATCGTTTTTAATTCCAGATCTGGGGTATAGACGCACGCACACACACAGGCACACACACTCAGAATCTCATCCTGCCTCCTCGGCCATTTTAGGATGCTCATTTTTTTCCCTGTGTTCCTCCTCATCCATATTCATGTGATGGCTGAGGCTATTACAGTTTCTGGCCTGCTGAAAATCAATTTAGGAGCTCAAGGAGCCAGAAGGAGAATAATGCGCGCACGCACACACACACACACACACACACACACACACACACACACACACACACACACACACGCACACATCATTTTCTATAACTGAAGGAATGAGCAATAAAACACGAACATTAAAAACCACACTTGTTGTGTTACAAACCTACTTTGTGCAGGAAACTTAATTAAGTCTCTAACCCACCTATACTGTATTTGCATGAAGAAGTATATACATTTCAGTCAAACTGATGGAGAAAAAAAGGATCTAAAAACAGTCTTCATCCTCACCTCTTTCTTTCTGTTTGTCTGTTGAAGCCGCCAGTAGATGTCATCGTTTCTCTGTTACGTCTTGGTCCGAAAAAATAAAGATTCTTACATAAACCAAACCCACTGAATGAGTTAGGGGAGCTTTATTAGATTACAAAACTGGATTATTTCATATTTGTTTTAAAATATATAAGCAATATTCCCTACACGTGTTTAGACACATAAAGGTTCTCTAATTTGACTTATATGGGTTGTTTTTCACTTAAACATTTTAACTTTCCAAGCATCTTAAAGAATATCTAGATTTTCTCCCTCATTGCAGATTTTTGACAATCAATGCAAATCTGACCATGACAAACTAAGTATTTGTTAAGGATGTGTGTCCTCATGCACTAAAGAGATTAACTGGGAACTTTCAATTTCCAAATCACACCTAAATTTGAATCTAGTATTTAAAAAAAACAGATCTAAAGCGTCCACTGAGAACAGCAACCATCCTGAAAAGTGAAGTGCAGACATCCATATAAAGCTGCAGACGGCACAGTGAAATGTTCATAGACGTGACTATAGACAATCTTTCATAAATGTTTTTAAAGCTCAAGTCAAATCTAATCCTCATCTGACCTTTGTGTTTCCAGGTGTGGTTTCAGAACCGAAGAGCTAAGTGGAGGAAGAGAGAGAAGTGTTGGGGTCGCAGCAGTGTCATGGCAGAGTACGGCCTGTACGGAGCGATGGTACGCCACTCCATCCCACTGCCAGAGTCCATCCTCAAGTCAGCCAAGGAGGGTGTCACCGACTCCTACGCCCCGTGGTTACTAGGTAAACTGTTGTTTAAAAAAATACATGTTGCATTCATTAGGACAATTTTCAAACTGGTTTCTTCACATGGCACATTGAGAAACACACATATATAAAAATTATGTAGGCTGTGTTACATTTAGCCTCTTCAGTTTTGAGGTCCTGGTTTCCGGCCTGCTGCCTCACTGATGTGACTCTCTGGGAACCTTTAATAGAGCATTTTGAATGTTAAAGTAACACATGTAGCCCCTATGGCAGTGTGAATACAGAAGAAGCTCACTGTAAAAAAGAAAAGTGTATCATAAAATTGTGAACTCTGTTGGTAAAACTAATTGCAAATCCTCCTCCTCCTCACCCTGTAAGACATCTATTCATACTGTAGCCAATAAGTGATGGAGCACAGCTAAATAACTACTGGTGGTAGAATTGACTGCCATGTAGACCCTTGAATCCTTGTATCTACTATCTTGCCATATTTAGGCTAAAGCATCAAATATTATATTGTACGTTGTAGGTTTTGTGTCTTTAAAACTGGGATTTATGTGAACTCTTCCATCAGGAGGTGGGACTGAACCTGGCGGATGTTAGGAGCCAATAAAAGTGTCAGCATGTCAATAAAGAGGGAGCAGTCGATACAGTGATAATCCTACTTAATCAGGACAGATTAGTCTAAATCTCCTCTCTCGCCTCATGTCAATTGATTGGTTTAAATCAATTAGGGGACTAATTGAATAAGAGGTCCCATCCATCTATCACCTTTATCTTCATTCTCTTATGCACTTTATTTCAGCATCAAATTGGTGTTTTACTCTGATTTCTCAAATACAACAACAAATCATCAAAACAAGTCCTCATTGTGATTTTTCTTCTCTCTTCAGGTATGCACAAGAAGTCAGTGGAAACTTCTCCTGGAAAACCCTGCAGCCTCACACCACCTTCACCTCATTCAGCAGCAGCAGCAGCAGCAGCAGCAGCAGCAGCAGCAGCAGCAGCAGTAGAGGACAAACCAGAGGACAATGTGATGGAGGAAGAGACGGAGGAACAGATGAAAGACTCACAGATTTCTAAAGAGGAGCTGAGGGAGAACAGTATCGCCGTGCTGCGAGCGAAGGCGCAGGAGCACAGTGCCAAGATGCTCGGGACAGTTTCTGACAGAACAAACAGTCAGGGAGAACACAAAGAGGAGGCTGAGGACAAGGGGACGGAAAGGGACACAGAGGAGGTGAAGAAGAGGGACTGAAAGAGAGCACTGCAGGATACAGATGGAAGAAATACCTGCAGAGAGGAGTTTGTGAACATTTCACAGAGGCAGACATCTTGTTTCAGTGGTTGAGTTGAAGCTTGGCACACGTGAAGACAGCCTGATGAAATTCTTCGAACCTGCAGATCAAATATTGTATTATTTTATCGTAAAAACAGGTTGTCAACCTCCACAGATCTGTGACATGGCAGCTACTTTACCCAACCATATGGATTAAGATGTTTGGAGGACTCATGAGTATCAAAATGACTCCTCCCTACCTGCTCGAGAGGTGCTAAGAGGAGACAACTTTGACCTATACCCCCCTCCCCCCCCTGTAATTTCACCATTGTAACTGAAAAGCCTTGTGAAATGTTTCCAAGCCTCAATCTTTGTTGTGTTTTTCCGCTGTCGCAGCTTTTATGATGTACATACTGAAAATAGACCCATAGCAGATGCTGTATTATAATGTACAGTTCATATTAACTATTTGTCTCTGTATAAATGTAACTGTAGCCTCATTAAAAGTGACTGATATTTAAACTACTCTTATGTTAGAGAATTGTTTGGCTTTTTTTATGTTAAAGTTCCTGTGTGGTGATTTTTGGTTGGGTATGAAACTGAGTGAAATTAATACTGATGCCTCTTAATGAGAGACACAAGCAAACAAAACAAACAGAATCAAGACTGACTACATCTATAGTTAATTTAAACACATGAATCCAATGCCATCCACAAATGATTTACTAATTACTTCCAAACAACCTTTTTTTGTACATTTGTATGCACTTTGATGCTCACTTTAAATCTGAGTTTAATTAACTGTGCTATAGATGGTATGATCTCGACTTGGGAGCAGGATTTCATGACATCATAGCTAGTTTAAAGCTGCTGTTGGTAGGCATGGTGTAAAAAAAAGTTACTTTTTTTTCTGCTGGGTTTGGAGAAAAGGTCATAATGCCCTGACTGAAGGTATTACATATAAATAAATATAAATATACTATTACTATTATTAAGCTTGCTTGTTGTTAAGCTTGAAATACCAAGGAAAAATCACCAGCACCAGTTGGTCAAAGAGAGAAAGTAGGTACAAGAATTGAAAATAAATAAAGACAAGTTAATTAATTTTTTGATTATTTTTTCGACATTGGATTTTGTCCATGCTGTCACATAACAGTCCTGTAATTACCGCGCATCACCACAGGTGTCGCCAAAGAGACAAAACCTGAAACTTGAAACGATGGAAAGTGAAAGTTAGATTCACAAATTAAGAACCTTTGTTTTTATATACTAGGAAATCATTCGGAGGAAAAACAGGCCCTGTCCCAGTGTTTTCTTTTCAAATGGTCAAAATATAAATCTTGAAACAACAGGGTAATGTGTGGGGAACAGAAGCACCTTTCTCTCTTCTTTGGCAGCTGATATCTCAATCTGACAGCAGCTCTGCCAAGAAATGAGTTGTGCACCGCCCTTTGACGTATCACTCCTCCAGTCCTGCCTCTCCGGAGTTTCCAACTTCTCCTCTCCGGTAAAGTCAAACAGGGTAACTTTGAAATTGCATAATCCCTGTATTTTCTTTAAGAACATGCTTTCCCAATACACTCTCGGTTAGAACTCGCTGTCGCTATCATGATGTGGCTGCCTGGTGGATGCACCTCAAAATGCGTCGTTCCTTTTTTCAGTCGCAGGGCCTTTAAGACTTGCTTCCAGGTTTGGGGTCGGAGGAGGTGTAACGTAACGGCGTTCATGCCGGAGGCTGCCGGCTTTGAAGGCGTATCAGACCGCACGGCTCTGCAGGACTTCTCGGTCTCCGACACCGAGAGCTTCTGGGCCGCTGTGGGACGTCAGAGACTGAGCTGGATCAAACCTTTCAGCTCGGTGCAGGACTGTGACCTGAGCCGAGGGAGGATCAAGTGGTTTGAGGGAGGGAAGCTAAACGTGTCTGGTAAGATAACACAGGAGTAATTGGGTTTAAAGAAATAGATTTGGTTGTTGAAATACACAGACTCTGTATTAGTAGACCTTTTTCATACTACCTTGTGAGAAGCTCTTCAAGTAAACAAGTCCATATACAGCTAAGGCATCATCATTCAAAGTCACCCTTCTGTGTCTAAAGGTAATACCCTGAACGCACCATGCAAGGGACACAGTTAGAGGATCCTAAACTGGGAAATTCTGTTGTTACAGCAGCAGGTTACTAAAGCAAAAATACTTCAACGGCAGTGGTGGACAGTAACAGAGTAAGTTTACTTGAGTACTGTACTTAAAGACATTTTTTGAGTATCTGTACTTTACTTGAGTATTATTTTTGGGGGGATACTTATTACTTTTACTCCACTACATTCAGAATACAATTATTGTACTTTTTACTCCACTAAATTTCTATCAATGCTCTAGTTAATTAATCACTACTTTTACTTTGAAGTCAGCTCATGAATTTCCTTCTCTTTTCTGAAATCTGATCCCTAAGACAGTAAAATGTGTTTGGTCATACCTGTATATCGTGCGTCTCCACGATTGAACAAGGAGCCAACATAGAGCAGATTTCACTCTGATCAGGCAGTTCATTTAGAGGTGGTAATGATGGATATAATTCTCCACCTGAGCTCCCATGTCCATATCTTCAGCTCGTGTTACAGGTTTTTAAAATGAAGAATGATACGTATCGTTTAAAATGTTCTCCCTGTTTCCCATTCTGCCCAAACATACAAACATTCACTGTCCAACCTGAGAAAGCGTGTTGAGCTACTTAACATTTGTTTAATTCCAGATGAACATTTCAAACTAAGTTGTCTGTGCTTGGAATAACTTAGTTTCTGTTTTTATTCCATGGTATAGTTTTAGAGATTTCAAGTAATGGTTTCTAAATAAACATGATGTTACTGAATGTACTCCTATGTATTCTTGACTGCCATCATGCTTTGTGAAAATACAAAGTTTTGAGATATTTTAAAAAGTACTTTGAATACTTAATTATTTTTAAAAGCAAGTACTTCAGTACTTTAACTCAAGTAATAATTTAACAGAGCAACTTTCACTTGTATTGGAGTAATATTTGACCTGGAGGATCTATACTTTGACTTTAGTAATGAAGCTGTGTACTTTGTCCACCACTGCATAGGAGTAATTGGGTTTAAAGAGATAGATTTGGTTGTTGAAATACACATACTCAGTATTAGTAGACCTTTTTTCATACTACCTTGTGAGAAGCTCTTCAAGTAAACAAGTCCACATACAGCTAAGGCATCATCATTCAAAGTCACCCTTCTGTGTCTAAAGGTAATACCCTAAACGCCACATGCAAGGGACACAGTTAGAGGATCCTAAGCTGGGAAATTTTGTTGTTACAGCAGCAGGTTACTGAAGCAAAAGTACATTCACAGTGAAATAAATAAACAGTAATAATGTAATAAAAGGATATGTACAAACTCTATAATAGATATTAAATATAAAACTAAATTACATCTATAACAAACATATTTTACAGGGAGTTGGACCATAACATTCAGAGGAATGTACTGTGTTGGGATAAGTTAGAGACTGAGAGATGTTCCAATACAACTTTTTTACTTTTTTACTTTTGTTAAAGATATTAATATTGATACCTATAGTATTGGCCTACACAAAATATGACGTTTTTCTGGATTTGGCTAACAATTCACTCCATGATAGCACTGGACTGTTGTAGTTTTATTATCTTCACATGATAACTAACTTAAAACCTTTGGGTGTGAATTAATTAAGCGTTGGATCAGTGCGTTGACTAGCTTTATGTTGCTGATACTGGTAGTATCAGAGGTTAATTCTAGTACAGGTACAGGAAGTAAGTCTAATTTTCTGTGTGTTTCTTGGCACGACATTTAGTGAACTGCCTGGACCGTCACGTGCACACTGGTCCTGAAAGGGTGGCTCTGATCTGGGAGAGAGATGAACCAGGGTCAGAGGTCAAGATCACCTACAGGTCAGTGGGTTGTATGAAGTGTTTGGGTTTATCCTCTTTTGTCTTATTAAGTTAATTTCACTGATGTCCCTTCACAGTCAGTTACTGGAGATGACATGTCGCCTGGGAAACCTGTTGAGACGGTATGGTGTGAAGAAGGGGGACTGTGTCACCATCTACATGCCTCCCTGCCCGCTGGCTGTGGCGTCCATGTTGGCCTGTGCCCGTATTGGTGCAGCTCACAATGTTGTGTTTGCAGGATTCAGCGCCGAGGCCCTTGCAGAGCGAATCAGAGATGGTGAGAAGGATTATGGAGAAAACATGGCTTTAAAACTACTTTACGTATTTTACAGCAACATTTACATATATGTTTTTAATAACAGTAATTAAAGTAATTGTGTGTGTGGGGAGGGGGGGGGGGGGGGTAGCCACTATTATCACAAGTGATGAAAAGGGAAGGGGAAAAAAAAAACTATGAGTAAGCTCAATGTTTTGGTTCCACTGTCCTCAACTCACTGGGTGCGTCTCATAGCTCTTATCTTCCATCCTCGCGTAGTTCACTTATGTCTTAGTCCCGCCCACCAGAGATGCAAGGAAATTAAATGAGGGTAGAGAGGAAACGAGGAGATTTGTATTAAGAGAAATTAGATGTCCTCTCCTCCGGAGCGTCACGTGAAGCGACGTCGGTTAGTGATGACGGCTTTAACAGCTGTTTGTGTCTGTAGACATGTTCACTGTAATAACTATGATAAATATAAACAGTAACAGAGCTCTGTCTCTGTGCTTTACCTGTTTAACAAACACCTGCAGAAGAAGAGAATATGCTCTCTGTTTATTCTGTCCTGAAGCATTACCGATCAATATACCTTTAAAATGCCTCATTATTAAATTATTTATTACTTTAAGGGATAATATAAATTATGCAACTCTTTTCAAACCCCGTGCTCATTAATGATCAGCCTTATATGAAACGTTATTAACTTGACAGGAAATATAACAAGTGCTTTTACTAACAGACAAACCTTACTGTCACACTTCTCTTCATGAAGAAAACGAGAACAAACGGGGAAACTAACAGGAGGAATAACTGATTATGAATATATCTATTCTATCTATAACATGTTATGACTCTATTTCATTAGACAGTGAATCTGAAATAAGCAATCAGATATAAAACTAAGGAGTGATCCTGTTATTATGGTTTTATGTTCAGTATTTTGTTCTTAAATCTCACATCAAACACTTTTTAATCTCAGCTCATCACATACAGACTGTTTGGAAACCGACGTATGTTTATGATCTGTTTCAGGGCACCCTTAGTGACTGTTTTAAGGTCCGTCTCTATTATTCAACTCAGCTGATGTTAAGTTTCAGAGAAGTCCGAGCCGCTGCAGCGTCCAATCAGAGCTATTTGTTAAGGGGGTGTGTCTGTCAGAGAAAAGACTTCTGTGAAGCCTGCTCTCGTGTCTCCTCGATTATCCCTCCTCCGATCAGTCTCCTCCGTCCTCTCTCCTCTCTCCTCCAGCAGAGTTAAGAGCTTTGGGATGCAACTTAAAATAGCGAGTTAATAACTACTTCTGGTTCGGCCAAGGAGAGAGGAGACTAAAGTTAAGAGCTTTGAGACGCAACCACTGTCTTGGTTCAGTTTCTTGTAACAATTTCACAGCAGCAATAATCAGCTCAAAAACCAGCAAAATCTAACCTGCCAGACATCAAACTACAAAGTTATTGACTAGCTGGTGAACAAAGTGTAGCATTTAGCAACAAAAGAGCCTGATTTTTCCCTCATGAGTTGATAGTGACCAAAATCAGAGTCAAAGTAGAGAAGTGTTTGTATACATCCAACCAACAGCAAACTTTAGGTAAAATAATCACTGATCACTTCACATTGCTGCTCTAAGTGGCAGAAATACCTGTCGCTTATCTGATTTCCTGGATTGGAGATTATGACACTTCATCTCCTTAAACTTATTTTTTAGGTTTGAAATTGAAATCAAATGCAGGGAGTGAAAGTGGCAAAATAAACAAATACCCACCTCAGCAGTCTGATATTTGTAAACCTCACATTTTCAGCAAAGTCGAGCACCGTCATCACAGTCAACCAGGGAGTCAGAGGGGGGAAGATCATCGAGCTGAAGAAGACGGTGGATACGGCTGTCGAGAATTGCCCAATGGTGCAACAGGTGTTTGTTGCCATGAGAACAGAGAACCCGGTCACAATGACAGCTAGAGATGTCGACATGGAGGAGGTGAGCGAGAACAGACAATTACAGTTTGATTAACATTTGATGCTAACAATGAAGGACAGCAGCTGCAACGTGGACAAATAAGATTCACAAAATGAAGCTTAGCTTTGCAAATTATATAAATCCAGTTTTTCATTCAGCTTAACTTTTGTGGTTCCATTTGCGCCTGCTGATCACTTCTGACTTTACTTACATGCATACTTATATATATACACATACTTTTTTACACCTCGCACACATTGCTTGTTACTTGTTCACTTTTGTTCTATTTTATGTTTATACGTCTATTTGTGTGTATCTGTTCCCGTTGGCTCCTCTTGGCCAGGTCATGTTTGTAAATGAGAACTGGTTCTCAAACATTTTTTACCTGGTAAAATAAAGGTAAAATAAATAAACAAAATTACCATGCTGCTGTCACAACATGTGATTTTAACAGAGAATAATGAAAACTCACCGTGTTGTACAGGAAATGAGGAAGGAAGACGTGGTATGTGAGCCAGCTGTTATGGACAGTGAGGACGTCTTGTTCCTGCTCTACACATCAGGCAGCACAGGGAAGCCCAAAGGACTCGTCCACACTCAGGCTGGATACCTGCTGTATGCCGCACTTACACACCGGGTAAACAGGGTGGACACTTTTCTCTAAAGAATACTAATAACATAACTTTTATCTTCTTGTCTGAAGATACTTTGAAAAGTGATATTTAATCCCCTCCATTGTCACCAGTATGTCTTCAGCTACCATGATGGTGATGTGTTCGGATGTGTGGCAGACATCGGGTGGATAACTGGACACAGTTACAGCGTTTACGGGCCGCTTGCAAACGGGGCAACCACTGTTCTGTTCGAGGGCACTCCCATTTACCCCAACCCAGGTATCAACACCAGCAAATTTATGACTGATTCAGACTTTTTTCCCCCAATTCATCGTTCCTACATTAGAAAAATATATTCCTTGAGCTGTAATGTATTGTATTTTCATTTTAATGTTTCTGTGAGGACTTTTCTGTTTGCATTGATTTTGGCGCCCCCTGTGGACAAAGTGATATCTCTTTGCTGATCCTATCTGCTGCACGTGTAAATCCTATTTTCTGACAAAAAACAATACACTGCTTCGTTTTCACTAACTAAATATTTGCTGTGGAAAAAGTTGAAGTTTTTCTTTTTTATTGTGGTGTAAATCGTCTCATCTTACTCCTACCCACCTTACAGTGGTTACAGGCATTAACAAAATCACAGAATAGAAAATGTCACTCTTTTTGCTAATTATCTTTGATGAGCTTTTGAAGGTCATAAAGAGTCATCACGGTTAACTTCAGTCTGTTTCATAACTAGTTAAAAACTTCTCACTGGAGCTTTAAGTGCATAGTTTTCATTTCCACCCATAAGTCTTTGTGTTGTACTCTTTCATAAAATTGTAGGTGTTGGCAGGAGTACCTTTCAAGTATTTTTGTCCTTCTGACTAGAGCTCTGCATGTTGTGGCTTTTATCTATGAATAACCGTTTACAGTTGAACTTGAACTTGGTCATACCTTCCACACTAAAATTAGAACACAAGTACACACAGGAAGCAGCACACACATACACACACACACCTTGTTATTGTCAGGGATAAACTGTTAAGGATAAACACAGACACAGGTTGAAACCTCTTTGATTGCAGTCTTCAGTTCTCACAGCAGTTAAATTTGGGCTCTGGTTTCCTACTCCCTTGTTAGGTTCCTGATTATTACTGTACGTGATAATGAATCTGTTTCGGCCATGATGCTGATTTGCTCATGTTTTTTGTTGCTCACAGGACGGTACTGGGAGATGGTTCAGAGACTGAAGATAAACCAGTTTTATGGAGCTCCCACAGCGATCCGCCTGCTGCTCAAATACGGAGATGAGTGGGTGCAAAAATACGACCGCTCCACCCTCAAAACTCTTGGCTCTGGTATGCCAAATATGACACATACATACTCCACAATTATGTTTGTGTTGCAAGCTCATCAGGAAATGACAATGACTTTTTATGACCTTGCAACACCATAGTTACCCAATGTTACCTCCATCTACATAGCTTTATTTAAAGCTGAAAGTTAAAACTCCTGCCCTTTAAAAGGGCTCCAAAATCATTCATAGGATGGGTTGAGACGGGTGCTGAAGCTAAATATGAATTGTTTGTAATTATGGAAAACAGGAACAAGATGAGAGGGTATGTTTTTCTTGGAATGATTTAAAACTAAAAAGTAGTTTAAGCTGGCATTCAAAATTTGTATCCTAATCTAGCTAGTAAATCAGATACAATAGATTCACATACACATGCAGCAGCGTACACACAGACTGTCCCCAGAATAATCTCTGTCCTCTAAGTACACACACTGTAAAATACATCTAAAGTGTTATTAAAGTCAAGCCTGTCTGGTATTTAAATGCCGCTAAGGGATCCATAGGCACTACAAAGTCAAGCATACCAGGGAAATACACACACGCACACACGCACATGGACACACCTGTTCCCCTGAGACATGCATACGTACGTGTGAAACACAATACTTCACATAGAGAACATTAGCCTATCTTCTTCATTTTGCCATGAGTCCTGGCAAACATTTAGAAAACATAAACACAAGAACAATATGTGAGTTCATTCTGTGCTGTGATTTAAGATGTCTTTTTGTGTATGCAGTGGGGGAGCCCATCAACACTGAGGCATGGGAGTGGTATCACCGAGTGGTCGGGGACGGACGCTGCCCTGTGGTGGACACCTGGTGGCAAACTGGTAACTGTGAATGGACACAGTGGTGCTTTGTGCTTAAACTGGTGTTAAGTTAGCATATGAGCATGCTAACATTTACTAATTAGCGCTGCATTAGAAATATTAGTTTTGTTAGCATTTATTCATGAACAAATGATGGGACATTACAAAAGACCAGGTAATGGTGCTGTAAGCAGGGGAACCGCCAGGGATTTGGGGCCTCATAAAAAAAAATCATCACAGTTCCCAAAAATGTGAGAAAAACTACAGGAACGACTGGATGCCTGGGTGGCCATGATAAATCATAACAAAGTCAAACCTTTAATCGCTTGTTAAAGTACGGTGGCCCTGAGAGCTCACAGCACTGCAACCACAACACAACACACAAGAAAAACACGCTGCAAATAGACCGCAACACAACGGAAGTGTTTCCAGAGGACACTTAAAATTGATGCACACATCCGGACAATGTTAAAATAAATCAAAAACACTTACTTTTTTATCTCATTTTCCAACACCACTGACGGTAAGAGAACCTTAACCACGCTGTGACTCAAAATCCGCCTTAACAACAAGAGTGTCCAGACGTGTGCATCACTTTTAAGTGTCCTCTGGAAACACTTCCATTGTGTTGCACTCAATTTGCAGTGTTTTTTTCTAATGTGTTGTGTTGTGGTCTTTGCAGCGCGTTTTCTAAATGCTGCGCATGTGTTGTCAAATTTTTGAAGATGTTTTCTTAATTTGCTTGTGTTTAGTCTTTTTGCATGTGTTTTCCTAAGTTGCAGTGCTGGGAGCTCTCAGAGCCACCGTACTTAAGGCTAACAACTAGTGGTCAATAAAAACAGGCTGAAGGTTGTTTTGGCCCAAAGCATGTATGCATGTTCATGAGTATCTACTCCAGCTGCCAGAGGCAGTTTTGGTTTTGGCGTGTATACTCATCCATGTGTTTACTTTAACATAGTTTTGCCTTTGCTGCGTGCGAGATTGAAGTTTGTGTACAGCTTACAGTAGTGTTACTTTCTCATGATGTGTCCACCTAAAATGTGACTTGCTTTATCTTTCACAATGTTAGTCTCACAGTAGCATTTGAGTAATACTCCCTCCATAAAGTTCACAAACTCCTCTTGAGCACAGCCACGTCAGCAGGCCCAAAAAAGCAGTCCGCTCTGTCCTTTCTTCCAACATTAGCAGTGTTGCATAACAACACGATCATGTGCATACACATAGACAACAGTACAGTGCTGTGGTGTGTAGATATAGTGTACACGTGCACAATAGCACACACAAGCTTTAAACAAAGGGTGGGTTTATATCCCCTGTGGACTTCTGAATAAAAACAGATGTTTTTCTCGTGCAGTAGAAGCAGCAGCACAGAAAACACCAGGCGTTATCTACAGCCGAATGTCAACATTAAACTGTTTAAATAAAACATCTTAACAGGAAATACAAGCACCTTCATGATGTAGGGTAGTGAAGCTGCCAAAAAAAACTGTGTCACAGAATGATTACAGTCTGTTAACTAAGATAAGTGTCTGTGGTGCTGTTCCTAACCTGACCTGACCTCTTTTCAAACACAGAGAAAATGTGAATCTTAAGAAACATAAAATACAAACGCTTTCTCTTTTTTAATATATGATTTGTAAAACTAAGTACATAGTTATAGTGATATTCTGTGGCCTCTCCAATGAGTTGCATGAGAGATAACAGAGTGAAATGGAAACTTTTTGCTGTATGCTTCAATTACAGTGGAAAAGTGCCAGTCCTTATCATTCTCTGTACAATTGTAGTAGTTTTAGTATGTGTGTGACATCAGAAACCTAGAGTACAATAGTCCCTCAGCCTTCTTTAACTGCTTATATCATTGTAAAATAGCTATTATTACTCTACTAAAACATTTCATGGTAGCATTTGGTGTCTGACTTTGTGTTTTGATCCTCTGTGCTTCATAATTAGATTGAGTAATGACCAACTGGAGCAAAGATGTGTTAATTAACAGAAATAATAACAATTTTGCATCAGATCATCATGAGCCTGAGAATTACAGACACAGATATGACCCAAATACCCTACTCCACTAAAAAGGATTAAATTATTATGTTATTTCCCTGGACCGGTGTTTTTAATTAGGACTAAGTGGCATTATTCATAAATGCCATTTGGTGGATCTGGAATAGAGTAGCCTGTTTAGGGAGGAAATTAAATTCTGATCTGCTCTTGGCAAACAGCCTCCATGTTGGATCATAAAGGACTACAGAAGGGAGAGGATGCAGGAGGGCAGGGGCTGGAAAGGCAAACTTCATTGGCAAAAAAAGGAACATTTTTATTTCGGTGTTTGTGATGTCTAAAATTGCTAGGTGTCAGCTGAAATTAATAACTGAATGCTACTGAAACAGCCTTTTTTTGCATTTTCCTTGATAATGATTTATGAAGAGCGATACAACGAAGTGTAAAAACAGAGCAGGATGAGATTTTTTGTGAAACACTACTTTCACATTTACAGGCCAAATACACTTATGGCTCGTTTCCACCAAGCGGTCTGGTGTGGATCAATACAGTTTGGTGCGGGTCGGATCGGTAACACCTGATCCTGTTTGCGTTTCCACAGCCAACCGCGCCCTACTTGATGGACGGCGTGTAAGCCGGATGATAGCCGCGTCAGCTACGTAATAGCGTGACGTCATGGCAGCGCGACACAGTGTACCCCGCTAATAAATGCTACAAAGAAGAAAAACGCGAGGACAGTCTGCACCTCCGCATCCAACCATGGAAAGCTGTTCTTGACGCCATTTTCCAAACAAAAAAAGTTATCTCTTACTGAAGTCCACCAGAGATTTAAACATGGCGGGGTTATGTGTTGTTCTTTATTACCGCTGTCGCAGTGGAAGTGAAGATTCTTTTCACCAATCAACGGACTGCAGTGTTTCTAGCTCCACCTTCTAGGGTCGGATCAGTATGTCTGGCACCCCAACAGAAGGGTACCAAAAAGTGGGATGGTACGGCTCAGTAATTTGGGGACCTGTTCCGGTTTTAGTCAATGGAAACGCCAGAAAATGCGTGCCGTACCGAGACGAATCGAACTGAACCGCTTGGTGGAAACGTGGCTTTAGAGATATGAAGAACTGCTTTGTCAACAGGGGGTGCCAAAAAACAACCCAAACTGAAAGTTCCTCATCTGAGCTTTTACAAAGACATTTCGACATTTGTGGAAATGCGATGATTTTTTGCCATGGCTAGGATGTGAAAATTAGCACCCCTCCTTAAAAGGTTAGCTTGAAACAGGAGAGAGCTAACCTGGCTATATCTAGAAGTGAAAAAACTGTAGCAAGAAGCTAGCAAGGCTAAGAGTTTCTACCTGTGTGTTTGAAAGTTAAAACAATATTATCATTAAACTTCTGCACAAGAATAAATTAGCAGTTTTCCAAAATGTTGAACCTTTTCCTGTAAAATGTCACGCTCAGATGAACAGTTTCAATGATTATTAAGGGGTTTAGTCCAGAAGTCTCACGGTTTAGTTGATTTGAACAGGATGCCAGTTGCTAATTCTATTGTGGGATCATCTGCTGTGTCCTACTTTAGAACGAGTCCCCTCAGCACCATTACCACCAACACCAGCCGACAGATTACCCGGGTCTCTGAGGTCCAGGCAAACCTAATTTTATTTAATGTACTTAGTATGGCTGTAATTCCATAATCTACATCTGTAGCAATGAGAAGGGCTTAGATAGTTGGCTCAGTTATTTATAATTCATCTGCTTTCTCTTCATTTTTCAGTCACTTTTTAATGACAATGATAGAAATACAGACACAGATCACTTTTTCAAATCTACCTTGTTTCGCTTTGTGTTTTCAGAGACAGGTGGCATCTGTATCACCCCGAGGCCATCAGAGCCAGACGCAGAGATCATTCCAGGCATGGCTATGAGACCTTTCTTTGGCATTAAGCCCGTGCTCATGGACACTGAGGTATGGGGCTCTTCCCTCTGTGTGTGCGTTTGTATGGCTGGGAACAGCCCAAAGAGAGGGTCGGATTAGGATTATGGAAATAGTCACCAGCTGTGTCACTTTTGATACCAAACCTGCTCCCACCCATCACTCCCACTCTGTGTGTGTGCCAAACTCCCCAATAAAAATCTGTCAAAAGACTGCGTGCTACTGCTGTGGCTTTTGAAAAGCACAGATTGTGCAGACAGTTGGAGTGGGGCTCTCTGGGCTGATCTCTCTTCCTCTCTCTCTCTCTCTCAACAAAAACAGACACAAAAGCCCACATAAAGGGTTTAGTATTTTAAAATATACAACAGATTTACTGTGGGACTGTAACTGTAAAATTAGTATTTTTTCTTTTTATAACAATTCCCGATATCACTGTTGGAAGTATCATGCCCCCCAAAAAGTATCAGATACACCAAAATTTTTTAAAAAATGTAGCCTTTAATAAACATTTTGGCTGTTTTTCTTGATTATCTTCAGAGTAATGTGCTGACATCCAACCATACATCTGGAGCTCTGTGTATCGCTCAGCCTTGGCCTGGTATGGCTCGAACAATTCATAACAACCACCAGAGATTCATTGAGACCTACTGCCAGCCTTATCCGGGTAGAGTACAATGTGTTCAATAAGAAACAGTTTTTATTGTTTCTCTCAAATTATTTTTTTTCACTGAAGATTTATGAAAATGGATTGCTACTTTCTTGTGTTATTGATTTTTCTATCTCTGCCCACACAGGTTACTTCTTTACTGGTGATGGCGCCTATCGCTCTAAGGAGGGGTATTATCAGATCACAGGCCGCCTGGATGATGTCATCAACGTGAGCGGTCACAGGATTGGGACAGCAGAGATTGAGGATGTGGTGGTGAGATCATTCAGTAACTTATAAAATGTTGTTATCGTTGCTTTGAGATGAAGCAGCAACCTCCGGTCTCAAACTATGAAGCCCATGTGGAAGTGTTATAAAATGCAGTTCATCGAGAATCCGCTTGAGGCTGGCTGCAGACAACACCGGAAACCACATAGACACCAATTCAAAAAAGACGATCTTTTCAGCATTAATAAACATGTTTACAGCCTGGTTCAAAAAACGGCTTGGCTCTACGTAGCTAATCTCTCTATCGGCACACACTGTACGGAGGGTGAATTTTTTTCTAACGTGACGGTTCAGAAGATATTAAGATTGCGAGTTTTTGCCCAAATAAGGACATGACTGACTTGACTCCCGGATGGGAATAAATAGCTGTTGGCTAAGAGGCTCAAACTCCTCCCCTTTACGTCACACTCTGCCTGGTTGAGTTCCGCATTTCCAATATGGCTGCCGCCGTCAGTTTGCTTCAAAACAGCGCTCAGGAACAGATGGGTGACGTCACGGATAATACATCCATATTTTATACAGTCTATGTTTGAGATAGAAAAGCCTCATGGAGACTATTAATTTACTCTATTTGTTGGGTTGACCTTGACTTTTTTTTGTCTTTACTCCTTTTTTGATTTTCTAAAAATGAAACTACTTCCACATAATGTGGAAACAATATTCTCCATGAACTTTAGAATTTAATTCTTTCAATAGAGGCAAAACAAATCTCAGTGCTTCACTTGTGTGTGATAGAATAATGATTAGAAATTATATTTGAAAGTAAAATTGAGCACTGTTTACTAGATTCATCACACTTTTTTCAAAAACTCAACTATTGAAATCTGTCTCTGATAATGTGCAGATAGTCATGTTTGTGATTATTTTACAGAATCAATGCTCTGCAGTGGCTGAGTCAGCAGTTATAGGATACTCACACGACATCAAGGGAGAAGGTGAGCAGTAGATGTGTTTTTTTAAGTGAGATGTAAAAAATGTGCTTCTCACATCATTGTAGTTGTTTGTGATGATCAAATCACAGTAGATTAAATGTCTCTCCTCGTGTTGTCAGGTGTTTACGCCTTTGTGGTATTGAAAAAGGTAGCGGATGTTCAAGAAGCAGACTTGTCAAAAGAGCTGAACGACATGGTGTCTAAAAGGATTGCTAAGTATGCCTGTCCAGACTACATCCAGGTACTTCTTCTGTCTCACTAACTTAAAAACAAAAATGAAAAATGCTGACTTGAAATTGTAGTTTGACTTTTTTTGTTGTCCTTGTTGGTGATCGTCACAGCTTGTGCAGCGTCTTCCCAAGACACGCTCAGGCAAGATCATGCGCAGAGTGTTGCGCAAAGTGGTGGAGCGGGACTTAAACGGGTTGGGTGACCTCAGCACGCTGGATGATCCTGCAGCTGTTCAAGAGATCATCCAGGGTCACCGTGAGCTCTGTAGCCAACAACAACCGTGACGTCAGGTTTTCTGAAAACCTTTTCTTCATATCAGAAACACCACATTAAACATTATTCTCTTTTTATATCACTAGACTTCTGCCTTTGTACAAAAATAGTTTACTGGCCTTATATTTTTATTGTATTGTACATATTATTTTTTATAAAATGAAGTAAACTACTTCTTTTAACAGTGTGCAGAATTAAAGATGGAGTCTGCACGCTGAAGAATTGTGGTTTCACTGTGTTTCAAAATGTGAAGTAGTATTCCCGATGTAATGATTATTAACACGAGCAATGTCTTATCTTTTATGATTTGTTGTTTGGAAGGGTAAACATACTGTGATGATGAAATAAACCAAACCATTGATTTGGAAAAGTCTTTATGTTCTGAACATTCTGGTTGAGCTCTTTCTCCTGACACACAATCGTCCTTAAATCCATCATCTTCTTTGTAATACTGTGGCACTCTCACCCACTCCAGGCAAACTGGTGCAAATGTTTTATAACATTAATACCTTTAGTTGGTCAGCCCCACTGCAGTAACTGGGTTGTAAAATACCTTGGAAACAAGTTTTTAGTGATGGAGAAACTGGAGTGTTTTCTGTCCTAGTGTATCCAGGACTTCAAAGCGATGTCTCTGCCATCACTTGTCTTCTTCTTGTTGGTTCCCAACATTTCCTTTTAACTTGGTCAACTCCCACTGGCCTCCTCCGCATAGTTTCAACTGGACATCATGATACTGAGAGAAACAGAAAGATACAGTTCATAATTTTAACTTCATAAAGATTTGAAGGCGATGTAAAAGGAGGGAGCCTAAGGAAACCAAAATACTGAACCTCAGTAATCATGGAGGAAAAAATAAGCAAAAGTTGGACTTTAGAGGGGATTAATAACATGGCTTAATTTTACAAATGTATGTCCAAAAGTTCAGTGAAAATATTTTTATCCCTTTCTTCAACAGTTCCCTTAGCTCAAAATGTTTTATATCTTGTTACAAACTGTCCTACTCTGACACAGTCATCCCTTCAATGTACCTTCTCCAGGCTGCTTCGGTGTCCCAGACTGATCAAAGTCATGCCCAGCTGTTTACAGGTGCGGTAGAGCTGTGCCTCTGCATCCTCTGTCAGAGCGCTGGTGGCTTCGTCCAGAACTGGAGCAAAAGATAACAATCACTGAGTCAAAACCCACAAATTGAACAAAGGTCTTTTCTGGGTGAGATGTAACACCGAGAACAAAATGAAAAGGTGCAAAAATGCTAAAGTTAGGCGTTGAGAGCAACACACCTGCGTATTTGGGCTGCAAATAGAAAAGCCGTGCAAAGCAGAGACGCTGCATTTCACCCGGGGACAGGACATCATACCTGCAGAGAAAAAACAAAATTCAGTCTCAATCTTCACTGCCAAGAAACACAAAATTAACATCTTTCATTTTTCCTCATGCACTAATCTTACCAGTTCCAGTCCACCTTTTCATCCAGCCCACCAGTGCGCTTCAGGATGCTGGACTGGAGCACAGATAAAGGTTTTATAAAATGTTAGAAAATTAAAATAATACATTTTTTTTCTAAAGTGGGTAAACAATTAAAAGAAACATAATGACAATTTAGATGGATGGATTGTAGAATAAAATCACCCACCACACCAGCTAGTTCCAGGAACTGTATGATTCTGTCGTCATCCACTGACCCTGAAAAAAGTACACTCTCATTATGTAGTGATTTATTTCAAAGGCTATGTTCACACTGCAGGCAAAAGTGGCCCAAACCCAATTTTTTGGGTCAAGTGACCAGGTCAGATTTTTTAGAGGCAGTGTGAACACTCAAATCTGGCCCAAATCGGATTTTTTCAAATCAGATTTAGACCACTTTCATATGTGGTCCTGAATCAGATACAGATCTGATTTTTTTCAATGTGACCTCAGTGTGAGCGGCCAAGGCGGATTTGATGCGCATTTGATACTTTCACATCACTTTATAGCGACACACATCACAATTCTGCGCAGCGTTAGCCTTGCAAAAATGGAGGATAGCAACGATGGAGCAAGTCAATGGAGGGACAGCGAGGTCTTGGACCTTATAAATATATGGGGTGACACTTCCATACAAGCAAACGTTGCACTGCACAAAAACTTTGTAACAAAGGCGAAAATGCTGACTTCCTCCATGTTTACGTTTGTGAAACAGCTGCATGTGACGTCATTGTTACTGTTCTTTTGCGCTTGCGGGGTAGTTCGCAGCCGCAAACAGTTCACACTGGTATCGGATACAGGTCACATTATAGATGGTAATGTGAACAGGCAAACAAAAAATCAGATCTGACCAAAAAATCGGAATTGAGCATGAAGCCTTGCAGTGTGAAGGTAGCCCAAGACTCCACAAGGATTTAAGATCAAAGCCAGAAGAAAAAAGAAAAGTTTAGAATGATGTAAAACTAGAAGAAGCACAGATACATCTATCTCCTTTACATACAGATCTATTAAATCAATGGCATTATTGTTATATGAAATTAGTTGTGGTTTCCATTTTAGTTGTAATTTAACATCTTAAAATTATTCCATTTGAACGTCCAAACAACATAAAAAAAATTCTTGTCATGACATTTTACCTTATATATATTTATAAGTATGAGTGTTTGAAGTTTACACCAATGGTTTTTGTTTTTTACAGTTCAGAGTGAAATGTGATACCTGATGCAGGGTAAATATCCTTCAGCGGGTAGATCACCTGTGTAAAAGAAAGTTCTACTTAATCTTTGTTCAATCAAATCAGCACCAAGAGTTGTACCTTTACAGATTTATAATCATGTGACCAGTTACAGGCTCTAAAGAGAAAAGGTGAAAAAAACCCTTCAAGGACGAGATAGCGACCTGTTCCCGCAGTGTACCGTCAGTCAGATAAGGTTTCTGAGGCAGGAAGAGGGTTCCTCTTGGTCCAAAACATGTGGTCATCTGAACAAAACCTGACAAGACAGAATGATAATGCTGTTAATGTTTGCACTGGTGTGAAATACTTTTTTACTTATTTATCTGAAAAAAAAACCCAGGTCTACTCTCTGCTATTTTCTTAAGAAAATCTGTACAAAAAACAAAGAAGATCACATACACATGTCTTTCCTGTCTATCCATGAATACAGACTCTGGAGTGTTAAGAGCTGCTACTTGAAGTAGGAGCTCTTGTATCCTCTGCTCACGTCATATCTATCGACTATTTTGGGACATATTTCTGTGGTGTTATTTCTCCCAAGAGACGCCTTTGCAACATGAAGTTCTTTCACAAGATCCACCAAGTCCTTCATACGAAATTGTCCTGACCTCTCTTGACTCACTTCCCTGGTTTAAATTCATGTAGCGTGTTTGTCAGTGTTGTTGCTCTCTCACCGCTGTGTGCCTCCCAGAGTCGGTTGAGGACCCTCAGCAGGGACGTCTTGCCAGTCCCTGTGTTCCCCACCACCAGCAGATGTGTTCCCTGGCTGATTTTCAGACTCAGATCCTCTACCAGCAGCTGGTCTGAGTAAGGAGATTTGTATGAAAGATGATCCAGGATGAAGGCGGTGTCCGCGGGGCCTGCATGGACATTGAAATCACTGTGTGGAGAAAGAGAAATACCATGCAGAAGTCAAGAGGCGCTATTTCAAATACCCGCTATTCATTTTTGATGTTCTTATTTCTTGAAAGTGTCTATTTTTATCCACTTCTGATACTCAAAAATCTTTCTACTTCTTTGTTTTGCAGCAAAAGACAGCAATAAAATTGTCAAACCTGTCAAAGTCATAGCATTCCCCTGAAGCCGGGTCATAGTCACACTGCTTGTGTAGGATGTCCTCCATCACCTCCCTGAGCTCCCCAATCCTGACCACAACGCATAACACACACCAACACACACAGGTTCAGCTCAGATGCCGCTGCCACCATCTAATCCTCCAAGTACAGGATTTAAGTATGCGATGTGATACCTGTGGGTGTATCCGGCCACATCTGACAGAGTGGTAGACAGGTCTATTAACTGGGTGAAGCCATTGATCAAGTAGATGCAGACGAAGGCATTCTGAGTATGAATAAGGAAAGGGAGAAGCAGAGGGAAATGTTCAGAAGAGACAGAATGATCATATTAAGTGTTTTAACATAGAACAAAAAGGCATTAACAACGGGTCACCCTAAATATCAGCATAAAAACCCACAAAGGAAACCATGTTAATACATTTTTGACTTTGAGTTATTTCTTGCACACTGAACCTTGGTGTCCATGAAAGCAAAGGGTTTCATTGAGGGAAAGTATCTGCTGCCACCTAGTGGTTAACTCCATACTAGCAATTCTCTTCAGGGTACAATATTTATCTGATACATTTATTCCTTCTTGTAGTGAAAAAGTGTACTCTCTTTAAGCTTTGACCTGAATATAAGACAGGTTTTATTTTCTTGACATACAGTTCATCTGGACAAAACTGGGATCCTTTTGTAATCAGGGTCAAGACATTTAAAAGACAATGTCTGTTGATAAAAGTGGATGGTGCCACCTTTCTGTAAAGTGAGTTTGCCCCAATGACTTAGGCGTGCATATCGTGACTCACAGGGTAATGTCTGAAGTTGGCGAGCACAAAAAGAGGGAGGAGGGGGGGGGTTGTTCTATTTTCAGACCGATATGATCATGACAGAGATATTGAGACTTTTAAACAAAAACTAAAAACGTATTTATTCAGTCTAGCTTTTATGTAGAGTTTAACAATTTTATTACTTACATTTTACTGTAATATTGATTTAAATGTTGCTTCATTATTTTAGTAATTTTAACTGTTATTTTATTCTATTTTTATGTATTTATTCATTCATTTATTTATTTTTATCTACTCAGTTTAATTTATATTTTTAGCCTTAGTTTTATTTTCAACTCTTATCCTTACCCTTTTTAAATCTATTTATTTTAACTATTTGTATTCTTAATTTTGATGCTTTAACTTATTTGAATTACACATTTTATTTTTGGTGTGCCTTAGTCTATATTTGATTTAATGTTATTCTTATTTTTAATTTGTATTATTATTATTATTATTATTATTATTATTTATAATAATATTAATAATAATAATAATAATAATAATAATAATAATAATAATAATAATAATAATAATAATAATAATAATATTTTCCCCTAATATGTCTTGCCATTGTTTTATTTCTGCTTCTTTCTTGTTTTTCAATCGCTGTAAAGCACTTTGGGTTGCATTTGATTTGTAATAAGGTACTATATAAATAGAGATTGATTGATTGATTCCTGCCTATTAGCATTGTGATCATTTTCATTTTGTTTAATTTTTTCTGAGTTTTTTTTTGAAAATGCAAAGTCTCGACCAGGAAAGTTGGGACTTTGAAATGCTCACACTTCTATAAAAACAATCAATCTTTAGCGCCAATTCAAAACAAATGTTTTCTCAAGACACACAAAAACAGGTAAAGACCGTACTCTACAAAGATTTTTAAAAAAACAACAAAAAACATTTTGATTAAAAAATAAAGACATATTTTCCTACCTTACTGACGAGTGCACTGAGCTCTCCAGGAGTGAGACCATCATAGAGTCCCGTAAAGATAGGAATGGCAATTATTATGTAGCTGAGAAAACCTCCAAGGTAGTCAAAGGTGTTCACCCCAACTGAGAGAGGAGAGGTAAGAGGGTCAACTATGTGTTTACTGAAACCAAGTATTAAAGTATATGTGTGAGAAAGTGCTAGTGTGTAGGATCTTCTTACTATAGAGCCAGAGCTCTTTGTTTATTAGACTCTTTTGAGTTTGCAGCAGGGCCTGTAGTCTGCTGTTGGTCCTCATGTGCTCAATTTTTCCAGCTCTAAAAACAAAAGTGCATTGAGTACATATTTTGTGTAAGTTTACGGCAATGAATGTTCAGACTTCCAGGAAAAGTTTATGTTTTCATTCCAGTTATGGCATCAAGCGTTGCGTGTGCAAATGAGACAGAAAAATCGACACATGAATTTGAAAAAATCATGTTATCCCCTCACCTGAAAAAAGCTGCAGACTCTGCATTGACACGAATCTGCATGTGCTTGAACCTGGAGATGGAAAAACATGATCTTGAATTATCATTTCTTACATTTAAGCAAAAAAATTGTTACTCCACACACATTTTTCTTCAGTTAATGCTGCATCTTAATAAAACCACTTGTGACGGTTGGAACACATTACTATTCCTCTTTTGCAACGGACGCATATCCTGTGTTATTTCCTGAAAGGCGAAAAGCTCTGGGCCAAAGTGCAAAGAAACTTCCTCTTAACAAAATGAGTGATTTCTTTTACAATGAACACTCGATAAAAGTGTATCAACACCCAACCTCTCTAATTAAATCCAACTCTGCTTGTCCATGAGCACATACTCATATACTCTGAGTGACACAGACAGCTGGGTTTGTCAGTTCACACACTTACATTTGAACTCACCTGAAATCTCCTTCTAACTTTTCTTGCTCAAACAGAGTGGACACAATTGGCCCCATCAGGATTTTATTGGAGATGGTCCCGACCACAAAGTAGCCGAAGATGCTGACAGGACCGATCCAGCCGGTGCTGCAAAGCAAGACAACTTTATTTAGATCCCTCTTTTTAAAAACAAAATGAAGTGCCTACACTGTAATATGGATTAATTTGAATACAACAATATCCTTGAAGCCCTCAAATAATAATATTCAGTGAAATAAAAGTTACTCTCCATTTAAATTAAGACAGGGCTACATCAGTCCAAAAAAATACAGGGATTGTAACTTTCATTAACCCTCCTGTTATGTTCGTTTCTCTGGAACAACAATAACGTTCCTGGGTCAATTTGACCGGTAACATATTCAATTATCCAAAAGTATCAGAACCCCAAAAAATCCCATTAAGCATTTTTTTAATCTAATTTTTAACTCCATTACTAACCATTTAAATCAAGATTGGTGGATTGGGGTTTTAATTCTCATAAACCATGATAATATGATGATAACTCACTCGTTTTTCATTAAAAATTCATGTAAAACTTTTTTTAATGTACACTGGAAAGCCCTAAATATAAATACAACAGTTTTGCATGACAAAAATTTTGTTTATTTTTTTTTTAAATTTTAATTTAAACATTTTTTTTATGAAATGATGTTGATAAATTAACACGACACCTCTTCTGTCACATGCTGCCCAGATTTTTATGCTGCATTTAGCTGGTTTGGAAGGCATATATTGCCTAAAATAGACTTTAAAAAGGGTCAATTTGTCCCGCAACATAACAGGAGGGTTAATACCCTTAGACTACTATGGGATAGCTTGCCTCTAGATATCAATATGAAAAGTTATCTTTGCTAAAGGAAATAAAAGACTATCCTCTTAACCTGAATTCAATTTTAAAGCAATTTAAAATATTTGTAATTTCTATTATTTTGCAATTATCATTTTTGTATGATTATTTCTATTTATTTAACTTTTCATTTATTTTGATTTGATTTTACTTATTTAATTGATTCTTTTTTATTTTTTTATTTGTTATTCTTTATTTATTTAACTTTTTGTATTTCTACTTTTCTCTTTTGGAGTATAGACTATTTTTGTTTATGAAATATGTGTGTCCATGAGATCTGCCTCTAATGGTTGCATTGTTGTTTAGTGTTGTGTTGGCTGAGCCTAATAAAAAATAAAATAAAATGTGTCACAGTTTGTATTACTGTTTTAAACAGCCAAACTTCTTTTCAAGGGATTTTTTAATTTTTATTTTGAACATGTTATTCCTGTTTCTGCTTTAACTTTTGAGCCTAGTAAAAATGTCAAGTGTTGCCAAAAGTTGGTTTTAATTTTATGTCTGCATTTCTATGCAAAGAACTTAGGGATTTGTGCTGGTATTACAGGTATACATTAAGTTAAAGTTATTTTTTGAGCCCTTTTGTCTTTCTGAGAAAGGAAAGCTGAAGAGAGACAAGAAATGTGGAGAGTGGAGAGTGGGGAATGACATTCAGTACAGGGTCATGGCCAGGCGTCTGTCAGCGATTGCTGCAACAGGTACAACAACTTTGTATAAGAGACGCCTTAAGGCATTAACAAAGTCAAGTTCAGTTCATTCACAATGTTTGTTTGAACATATTTTCAATTTAAATCAGAAAAGTCCTGTAAACTGTCTATACTTTTTCTTGGTCTTTATGGTGAGCATGAGCCTCTCAGAAGCAAAAATGTTGTTACATTTGGCACCAGAACAGAGCACAAGTTTGGGTCAGGCGACACTTAGACTAACTCAGGAGGCACTAAAATGTAATATACATTTTCTTTATTTCAGAGCAACACCTGTTGCTGTAGTACTCTTGTATCCCACCTGTAGAAGCAGTGATAGGTGTAGTAAGCCAGTGTGAAGGGTGACACAATCAAACGACTGGCCATGGTGCTCATCTGCTTGCACAACCTCTCTGCATCCTGACTGATTCTTTGGTCTCTGTAAGATAGACGTAAAAACAAAAAAAACTCACAACAATTAAAAACCTTCCAGGTTATAGATTTTTGTTACACAAATAAATTTAAAGGATCTGAAATGAAAGTTGTGTCTTAAAAAAGCAACAGAAAATACAACAAAGTAAACATTAAAACTTACGGGTTGTCTACGTCCTCTCGGAGCACATTAAGTGTGTAATAGACCCGGCCCTGAAAGTAGGCTGTATGGAGACTCTCAGTAAGCGTCTTCCTCCAGCTCAGATACATCTGATTACAAATGTACTGGTCCACACTTTTCAACTGTGTGAGAAAGAGAGGAAAACAGAGAGAGGGAAATGTAACATAGGGAGAGACTATTAGTATACAAAAAGTGAAAGTAGATTACAGGAATTATCAAAGAATTCCTTCTATGTGGAAAGAGATCTGGTCATTTAAACTGCACGTTCACATTTATCATGAACTAAACACAGAGCTAAGAGTCTGGAGGTTTTCAGAGTCGATATCCAAGTATCAGGTCAAGAATGTGCAGGCTGAACATGAACATGTCAGGCTGTCCTGACCTCATAAAGCTGCTACAGTCAATCAATGTCTTAAAATAAAACTTAGGAATCAACAACATGATTTTTTATTAAGCTTGAGGACACATCTTCGTTTCTTTCTAGGACGGTGCTGGGAAATAAAATTGAAAACAACGAGGAAAACAGTTTTTGAATAAGTTTATAAGCTACACTACCAGTCAAAAGTTTGAACACACCTTCTCGTTCAATGTTTTTTATTTGTTTTAATTATTTTTGACATTGTAGATTAATACTGAAGACATCAAAACTATGAAATAATCTGGTTTTACCATAATATGGATTACAACAGTAGTCAAATAGGGCTATCCATTGTGTACTAACCCTACCTCTGAACAACACAACTGATGGTCTCAAACACATTAAGAAGACAAGTCATTCTACAAATGAACTCTTGACAAGGCTCATGTTAGAAACCATTCCAGGAGACCACTTCATGAAGCAGACTGAGAGAATACCAAGAGTGTGCAAAGCTGTCATGAAAAAAAGTGGGCTACTTTACAGAATCTAAAATATAAAACATATTCTGGTATGTTTAACATTTTTTTGTTAATTAAATAATTCCATATATGTTCTTTCATAGTTGTGATGTCTTCAGTATTAATGTACAGTGTTTCAAATAATTAAAATAAATACAAACCCTTGAATGAGAAGGTGTTTCCAGACTTTGACTGGTAGTGTATATTCATCATTAAACTGTTTGCCTAAAACAGCTAGTGAAGTTTCTACGCATGTACCATCAAACTGGTAATTAAAATGTGCTCAGTTAATGAGGGCTAAGTTACAAAGCAAACAGTTTACACTTAAACAGAAAAAGTCATATCATTATCTACAGCAGTTTTCCCCCAATATGTTGGCATAGGATAGATAATACATGTGGAGTCAAATTCCCTGGAGCTTCTGTTAAAATATTTTGTGAAGTTGTATTTAGTCTCACATAAAGAGAAACATTATATTAGCTAATCTCATTTGAATCACTGATTGAAAGGCATTTGGGTCAAACAAAAAGCTGCTGAGAGTGTGGAATTTCAAAGTGAAAGTACTGATAAGATTATCATTGCACTGAGGTTGCAGACTGCAGCAGAGGTGAGTGGTGGACAGCTGATGTTGCAAATGTTAGAAGTGTCAGAACAGTCAAAAAGATAAAGCTCATGTACAGTAAAGCTGTGATTATGGTGTCCACTGGAGGGGAACTCTTACGGTACTTCCACTTTACTTTTGCTACAATTGTCTGCCATCCTGCACAACTCCTTCAACTTACAGTGGAGTTGACCAGAATGAGCACCATAGCAGTGCCCACCAGATTCCTGAAGCCTGTGTAATCTTTGTCCCCTAGAACCTCGTAGAAGAAGCTGGGGAGGACACCCACTTGGTAAATAATCAGCTGCTCTGTTGGCGGGGAAAAAAAGAGATGTGTTAGCAAACTGTTGGGAAAGAGCTCAAACAGGACTCATAAAAGCAACATTTGAAAATTAGGCAACTCTTAATGCTAAAGGTCAACAGTAAAAAAAAAACATACTCTGCAGTCTTATTCCAACTGACGGGTTGTTTTACAATGCCACAAAAGGTACTGTGTCTCGTGATGAGACTCCATCAGAGAGACATTCACATTTCACTTAACCCTCCTGTTATGTTGCAGGTCAAACTGACCCCTTTAAAAGTCTATTTCATCATAAAAATCTGGGCAGCATGTGAGAGAAGAGGTGTTGTGTTAATTTATCAACATCACTTAATAAAAAAAAAAAATCAAAATGTAAAATAAAATAAACAAAAATATATGTCATGTAAAACTATTGTATTTATATTTAGGGCTTTCCATTGTATATTGAAAAAGTTTTTAACATTCATTTTAATGAAAAAAGAGTGAATTGTCCTCATTGACCCATGATCTGTGTGAATTAAAGTACACCAATGCACTACATATTGATTTAAATGGTGCTAAATATTAGATTTAAAAAAAAATGTGTATTGAGATTTTTTGGGGTTCTGACACTTTTTGATAATTGAATATGCCCCAGGTCAAGTTGACCCAGGAACATTATTGCTGTTCCAGAGAAACGAACGTAACAGGAGGGTTAAAGTATAACAGCTAGTTGACATTTTAATAACACGTCATTTCCCCTTTTTGTTCAATACTTCTCTTCTTACATAAAGAGCTTTAGAAGCAATAACAGTGGTTACCTGTCAGAGTGACAGCAAGCAGTGTCCCAAACATCAGAGCACTTTGACTGGTCCATGATGGGAAGAGGACCTTCTGGATGCTGCATAGCCTCTGAACAAACTTCCAGTCTAACTTTGGTCTGCAGAGAAGAAGAAGAAGAAGAAGCAGAAGAAGAAGAAGAATTAGTAGGACATAAAAAGACAGAGAGACAGAAAAGAGTGCAAAAATGAAAAGCAGAATGAAAAGAAATGACATCTCCACACTGTCACACACTCAAACAAATATCAGCCATAACATTATGACCACCTGCATAATCTTGAGTAGGCGCCCCTCTCATCAGCCCTGACCTGGAGACTCCACTAGACATCTAAAGGTGTGCTGAGGTATCTTAGCAGCAGATCCTTAAAATCCTGGAATTTGCAAGGTGGGGTCTCCATGGACTGTACTTGTTTGTCCAGCATATCCCTCAGATAGTGGACTGAGCAGAGAATTAGGGCTAAGTCAACACTGCTGTGCTGTGTGTTCCCCCCCAGGCCACCTTCTTGCATTGCGCCACGGTCCAGTTCTGGTGCTCATGAGTCCATTGTAGGGTATTACGGTATTTTGGGGATGCTCTGACCCTGTTGTTTTGCCATCATTATTTGATCCTTGCAATAGTCTCCACTTTTTCTGCTACAAACACATCAACTGTGTCTGAAAAAGAGGAGTGATACAAAACTGCTGCAAGTGCTTTTAGCAGCCGGTAAAAAAAATCAATCACCAGAATAATTTTGGAAATATTTAAAATGGAGAAGTTGACTTACCCTCTGAGGATCCAAAATGACAATTTTTATCAAATTTGGAACAAGTGGATTCAATTTAATTATAACCCCAGTGCGAGCATATTTTGTATGACTCCACCAACAAGGTATTAACCCTCCCCTTCCTTAGAGAATAAAACATAAAAGCAAGCTCCCCTAGTTCTTATGTAAATAGTTATATATCTGATGGTTTGTGTAAGGGATGTATGCAGAAAAATTAGTGTTGATTACTGACTGAAGAAGTGAGGATTAATGTATATGTATGTGTTTAAATGTCAAGAGTTTAAATGGATGCATTCACCTAGAAAGATGGAGGACAGAAACATTTCAGGACTGAGTGGCTACCTGGACATACTATTTCTCTCTATGCATACGCATATGAAAGTCTGGAAAAGGATGAATGCAAGTATTGAAGTGTTGTATATTTTGTATTGCTAACCCTTTCCAAATAAAAATACAATTAAAAACAAAAAACAAACACATCAGCTTGGGAGATTAATTTGCTGCTCACCCGCTGAATAATGATAATCATTGATATTCACTTCACCTGTCAGTGGTCATAACATTATGGCTGATTGGTGGATGCATAACAGTGTAATCTACAAATATAAGTGTCTCATCTTTCATTGTGCATGGTATGTTGTCTGTGCAGATGAGCTCCTATTAAAAAATCTCAGCGCTAATACTCAGTTTAGATAAAGTGTCAGAGGAATAACTCTATCTCGTATCTTACCTTTTTGTCCCTCTGCCATTTGACTTTTCCAAACGAGGCATCTGCACCAGCAGCAGAGGACCCTGATGGTTTTTGTTTCCTTGATGACACCTTGTCTTCACTTTTAACACTTTTTTTTTACTAGCAGTTCAAACGTGAAACAATCAGACGTGTTGAGGAGAACCCCCGCTGACAGCTACTGAAGGTGAGCAAGAAAAGACGAACTAATGTCCACAAACTGATTCAGTGCAAAGCCTCTCATTGTAACTTTCTCTGTCAAATGTTTTCACCAATATTTTAACAAACTTTAGCTTCGTCACGTACACCTTTACCTTGCAAACTCATCCGCATTCACGAGTACAGCTGCGTTCAATGTTTTGGTACACGTAAAATACCCGGATATCCGGTTTCATGTTTTCAGATTTTTCAAAATAAAATGTTAATTTCCTTTTTTAACAAAGATAATTACTCATAAACCTTGACGTCAGCTAAAATGTACGCTTGGAAATGTCCATGCATGAGTTTATACCAGAAAAGCGCTAAGATCTAGCTAAAAAAAGATGTCTAGTTTTGGTATGAAGTGACTGCTCCTTGATTTAGCTGGGACATGGGAAACAAGTGTACTCACAGCCAAACAGTAGGTGGCATGGACTCACTGCGTAGGTGACTTGGGAATGCTCAACATGGCATTGGAAAAGCTTGAAAATGTTGCTCGAAAAAAAAAGTTCTTAAAGAAACAATGACCCACATTGAAGTAAATAAAACACTATTGATTTTTTTTCTTGCCACTCTCTAAGTATAGTTTTGTAGATCATTTTTAGCCAACCTGAATTCATGGGTGTCAAAGGAAAAAAGGCACACTGTCCCTGATTTTCAATGGGCCTGAAATGGAAACATAGACTGGTTTATGTTCATAACTGTCAGAAGTAGGTGTCCATACACATCATATTCATATTTTGTACTTTTGAATTCTGTTGATGTAATAACTGTATTTATATTCATTGTTAATTTTGTATATTCTTATGTTATTTATTTTATTATCAACTATTGTCTTTATGTGTCAATTTAGTATTTTTTTTATTCATTTTTGACATTAGAACACTATTTGGGTGGAGGCTTCAATAAGCTCTCTGAGTTTTCTGCCTCTTCCTGCACATTATATTATTCATCTTTGCTATTTTTTGTGTGTATTTTCTTTTGATTGTGCAAATAAATAAACATTAACAAACATAAACATAAAGTAAAGTACATTTTACTGAATAACATGGTTCTGAACTCTTCATCTGAATAAAATCTGTAAACTGTCCCCTCTCACTCCTGCTAAGTGTGCAAAATGGTTGTACAAAAGAATCAATCTGACTATATCTTCTTTGAATGAGCCAGTGATTGATGCTGGAGCATCGTGTCCCCCTGGTGCTCAAGATTGGCTTCCTCCAATAAAGTGTTGACTCAAGTTTTAAATAACCATGATATAAATGAGTACTTATACGCATGAACAGGTTCTCAAACTAGAGTTTAGACCTAGCTTTTGAAATTAAGGTACTAAAATGCAGGGGTTAGCACTGCTGCCTCACAGCAGGCTGGATCGGGGTTCAAATCCCTGTAAGGGCCTTCCCATGTGGGGCCAGAATGTTTGGGCTTCCTATTACACCAGAAGTGTCAAAAGTATTCACATTCATTACTTAGGTAGAAGTATAGATAGGGTTTAAAAAGACTTCTGTAGAGGTTGAAGTATCAACTCAAGCTTTTTACTCAAGTTAAAGTGTAAAAGCACTGGTTTCAAAACTACTTAAAGTATAAAAGTAAAAGTAATGTAAGGGGAAAAAATGGCAGTAAGGACAAAAGCGTAGGCTGCGCCACAGTTACTTGTCACCTCTGTACTACACCCACACTTGAATCTTCATAATGTACTGGTGAGTAAATTAACCTAAGCAAGTTAACATTGAAAGGCTGCAATGGCTACCAATGTTGCCTCATGGCAAGCTGGTTTTGGGTTTAAATGTAAGTTGCAGCCTTCCTGTGTGGACATATACAAATTTCAAGCTTCTTATTGCTTCTTGTCCAGAGTGGATTCTATGAAACTGCCATTGTGTACAGGAAATAGAAAGACCTTAGGTATGGCAGCAAGATGGCATAATAGCACTGTGGGTAAGCACTGCTGCCGCACCTTAAATCCTGTTAGAACCATTTAAGTGGAGCCAAAATGTTCTGGCTTCCTTCCATTATGGATCCCACTTTGAATTACTACCACTTATTTAAAAAAAAAAAAAAAAAGGTCGGCTGCCTAACAACAAGCGTTTGGGTCTAAGTCTTTGCCAGGGTGTCCCTGTAAGACGCCATGATGATCTTGTTTCCTTCTATTAGAGTGTGAACCACATGTTTGAAATTGCTGTAATGTACTGGCAAGAAACTTAACTTAACAAGGTAAGACTTGAAAGGTGGCACATTGGTGCAGTGGTTAGCACTGCGGCCTCCTAGCAGGCTGGAACTGGGGTCAAATCCCATCTGGGATAATGAGTGTGGAGCCAATGGAGTGTGGACCACACTGTTGAAATACTAAAATGTAATGAAAACTAAATGCACCCTAAAAAGTACTGTAAAGTAGCATTGTAGTTAGCACTGCTGCCACCTCATTGTGAGAAGGTTGTTGGTTCTGTAAAGTGGGTCATGGTGAAGGAAGACCTTTAGGCTGAGACCCGGTTAAGGTTCAAGTGAGCGATGAAACTGACTCTCACTATGCATTATCCCTTTAGTTATGTATGAAGGTAAATGTTGCCAGGGCAGAGACCTGTCTTGTGCTGACCTCTGTAAATTCTTTAGATTAGGATATCAAATCCAGCCATCACACAAAGTTCAGTTTGTAAGGACAGCAAGGACAAGAGATGTGATCAGGCTGAATGTGCGTGTGGGTTACAAACCAGATAAAGACCTAAAACCTTATCTAAATAGCTCAAAGGTTAAGCATGAACCCAATGTGACCCCACACTGCCTCCGCTGTGTCTTCTTTCACTATTTACATTGTTTTTTACCTTAAAAAGTAAATAAGGAAAAATTGGAAGTTTTATGTTTTTTCCCTTTTGTCATCTTTACAAGTCTTATTTCAAACACATTACCTTCTTCTTTTGTATGTAACTACTGATTTCTTGGCGACAGATCAAAGGTTATTTTCAAACCTACAGAAAATCTCATGGCAGCAAAGCAGCAGCAGATAACATGTAATCTATGATCAAAGTATCCAAAAGTAGAACACACACTGGACCATAATCCCAGACTTACTGATTGAACAGCCCACTCTATACTTTTCTTTGTAAGACAGACACCTAATTATGATTTTTTTTTTTAAATGTATGAAAATGTTTGTTTTGATTCCATGTTGTAATATTTTATTGTCCGTATATATATTTTTCCATAACATACAGTCCTTGCATAAAAAAGGAAATAGATGGGAGAATGGATGGTAATAATAAACCTTTACATTTTCCATCAGTGCTGGATGATGATACGAGTATAAATGCTTAGGCATTAGTTTTCTGAAATGGACATGAGAGTAAAGCATTATTGGAAAAATACAACAGCAAATAAGAAACAATGAAGACACCTTTTATACTCTGGAGGGCAGTAGAAATATCTCTTGATTGAACTCTTAGCAACCAATTCTGAATGGTATAAATTTAGGTTTTTCCAGAACAGCTCAGCTCTTGTTAATAGATATGGCAAAATACTTCATTAAAAATATATACTATTTTGATTTAATGCATTCAAATGATTATTCAAGTGTACTTCAATTACATTAGGATGAAGAATGCAAATGTTTTTTAAACAAGCACAAAGAAAAAGTACAAAAAAGAGGCGATGAGAGTTCTTACTATGATCATGTAAATAACTGTGCTCAAACCTTGGTCCCTCTCAAAGAGCGAGGAGAAATCTTCATTTTTAAATAAAGAGCACATAATTACCCTGACGCCTGAGAGATAAAATACTTCCAGTATCTCAATGCTATCAGGCTGACTTGATTGAAGAACAGCAACAAATTAAAAGTAGATTCACACACCTCTGACTCATAGTTTGGTTTATTCTTAGAGCGTCTAATCCTCCAATAAAATATGAAATTTCTTCATCAAATGACAGAAATGTGCAATATATTCCTCAATAATGAATGCAAGCATCGTTACAGCACAACTGATAGATTCTGTATTTCTGAAGTTCCAGTTAACACTATAAGGTGTTGCCATCAGATGGATGTTTAAGGATAAGGTTGGTGATGTTCTATATTGTTGTTTTCATCAACACACAATACAAACAGTAAAAAAATCAATACTTTGATCAGTCTATTAATACTTTCTGAATCCCTTCAGTCTTGGGCTCCCACCCTGAACCCGTTGGTTACTAATGAAGACTAAAAATGTTTTTAAAAGGGTCACAAATAAATACTTCATTATTTAAAAAGTCTAAATTACTCTCTTGGTAGTTTCCAAGTTAACACTGAAAGAAATAAATACTGTTTTTAGGGGGGGCTAGTTTCAGCTGCAGATTTAATTGTGTTGTATTTAATGAGAATGGTGTATGAGGGTTAAACTCAGAAAAAAACTACATTACCCATTCTCTTCATGATGGAGTATGTCATCCAATAAGACCACGTGGTTTGTTTTTTAAAATACATTTTAAACCACGTTTATGGCACAGAGGAATACTGACAACATTACAAACTATAGAATATCACCATACTATCCTGTATTTCAGTTTCAAGCAGCATGTTTCTGTAAGTGCTGTTTGCCTTCATCATGTAGGTGAACATGTCAGCAGTAAATGACAGTTTGCACGAAACACTCAGGCAAGGTTCAGTATCTTAAAGATGAGAGGCACCACACTGACACAACTGAAACCAACAACACTGTAGACGATGTAACGGTAGGGCAACTCGACTTTCATGTGCTGCCTAGCCTGTCTCACGTCATCTGTCGGCAGCCCGAAGAGTCGGCACAAAAAAGGAATAGTCACCGCTTTCATAACCATCCTGGTAACGAGGATGACAGCGACTCCGATGAAGAAGCGCAGCAGGGAGAGGGCTACCATGCTGACGCTGAGTGATGGTAGAGTTAGAGGAAGTGAGGACAGCGGTGGATCCAGAAGCAGCCCTAGCTGATAGTTCGCATGAGTGGCCAAAGCGGCTCCTGCCCCGGTACCCAGAGCCTGAGCTGTGTCGCCCCGAGAGGTGCTCCAGGAATCCAGAGAGAAGGCCACAAGTCCCAGACTGACATGTGACATAATGATCACAAGAGGAGCAAAGCGGTCCATCATGTAGAAGTTGTCGATCTTGTCCAGAATTGGGTAGAAGAAGGCTAGAATAAGAAGGGTGTAGAGGAAGCCAGTGATCACCTCCTGCAATATAGAAACACAAGTTATTTCAATCCATAAAGATGCAGGGTGAGAAGCAATTTTGACAAGTTATAGTCATATTTACGCATTCCCTTGGCATTACCACAGCTTGGACAATTGTATTTATAAGTCACTACTAAACATCTTTCAATGGCAGACTTCTGTTAATATGAATAATTCTGTTGCCCTGTTACCTTCTGACACAGTTGTCATCTTAAAATCCTGTTGTAGTTGACCTGGATCACAGATAAGCGGCTGTTTGTAGCTTACATCTATAACCGCAAATAACAGCAGTATTTCTGATCTAAACGATCTTTAAATAGTTGAGAGTCGGTATATGGTGTTTTATTTTGAAATTGGCAGATGTTGCATGGGATCCTCGTGCCTGCGTATATAAGGTGCAGCCATAACGCAACGCTGCGCATCCTGTGTAAATTGAGGGTTACAACAAGCGGCAACCTCCAGTCTAAAAATATGAGTCCGATGCGGATGTGTTAAAAACTGCAGTTCATCGAGGATCCGCTTGAGGCTGGCTCCGGAAGTACCGGAAACCACCTACACACCAATTCAAAAAAGACGATCTTTACAGCAGAAATAAACATGTTTACAGCCTGGTACAAAAGACGAGTGTAGTCTGGATAGCTCATTTCTCGATCAGCTCAAACTGTGAGGGGGGTGGATTTTTTTCTAACACAGCAATTTTGAAGATATTGAGATTACGAGTCTTCCAATGAGAGGCACAGCTGACTGCGGGAACACTGTAGCTGTTGGCTAGGAGGCTCAAAGCCCACCTCTTTAAGTCACACTGGCTCAACAGCAGCAATATGGCTTCCGCCGACGTTTGGCCTCAAAACAGCGCTTCAGAAACAGATGGGTGAGGTAACGGATCCTACGGTCATATTTTATGCAGTCTATGGGTTATAGTCATTAATTAACATCCTGCAAGAAATTCAAACAAGGTCTGGACTCTTTTGGCCTTTATTACTCCAGCACTCCTGCATCAAATAAACAAAAAGGCAGCCCTGATATCGAGACATTTCATTAAAGCTAGAGTCATATGGGGGCAGTTTAGCTTGGTTTAGCCTCATGTACACAGAGGCTACAGTCCTTGAAGCAGATTCACTGCCCTTGAAGAATGACAGCATTTCATTCCTAAAATTTTCCAACCACTTATCCACTCTCCTATCTCTTCATAAAGGTATAAATAACTTATACAGTCCTTTTATCTCCTGTGGAATCAGATACGCTGCTGATGGAAACATCGGCATCACTTTTGAGGTATTCGTACAACATAAACATGATCTGCTATCACCAGTTGCCTAGCCACCGAATCTAATGGAACCTTATCTACTGGCTGTGATATGTTTATTGGGTCTATCACTGAGAACATTTCCACAAATCATATATTAAAAGCTCCTGTGTGTGTGATAAGTCCACTTACAGAAATGCACATGTTCCACATGCACACGATGCACAGGTATCCTAAAGTGTTCTTTTTTCATCTGTTATTCACAAGTCTCCTCAGGGATTATTCTCAAGATAATTCTCATCTCCATCAGGGATGAGTTATATTTCATGTGTTTCATCTCATACTCACCAGAATAGAATGCATCCCCATGTAGACTCTGCTCACACAGACCAGGATGCTCCAACTGAGAGCCACAGACAAGCCAAAGAGGAAGGAGTACTAGGGATGAAAGAGAGCAAAAAGACATCATGTTAAAGCTCCTGTGAGGTATTTTCAGATTGTGCTCATTATGGTGGATACAGCAGCACCCCTGGTCTCTTTGCTGATCTATATGTATTGTTCTTTAAATGGATTCAAGCAAAACTTTTAACCAGAAATATGATAATGTGAAAAAAAATGTCATAGAAACTCTTTAAGTGGTTTGATTTTTAACCAAACCACAGATGTCTTCATCAGAGAATATCTGCAACACGTTTCACAATGACCCACATGGTGACCAACTGATCTTCATTACCGTCCCTGTGGTAAAACACTGGCCCAGCTAATCTTTATAACACGACTGACCCAACGATTTGAATGTTCCCTCTGCTTATCTTACCTTCAGTAACCTCCTTCTGTGAAACGTTTCTCTTTCCTTGAATTCTGTGAACGTGGCTTCTGAACTTCTGAACGTGAACTTCTGTGAAGTTCATGCAGACAACCGCCCATGTGCAGTCTCACAGTCTTTGTGTAGTATAAGAAGTTTGTAATGTGCGTAACGTGTAAACATAAGCCTCCTCAGCATAGTGCTCGGCTTTTGGTTGAAGTATACTTTGTTTTTGAGAAATGGGATTAATGCATTCCTTCTTTTTGAAGATGTACACTGCAAATAATTCGGCACTTGCAAGGATTTGAATTCTTGGATTGAGACATGTTAGATGAATGACCTTGTTTTTAAAGTTATTTACTTGTTGTTAATCTTTGTATGTATGGCTGAATCTTAAATTGATTATGTCTTTTTTGTCTCAGTTAGTCTGGGAATCTTAAATTGAGTGAATGAAAATAAGCTACATTGGTTGTCTCACAAAACTTTTTCCAAGATTGAGAAACGACTTCAAGTTGCTTGATTTAAGATATACAAGATATATACGGTAAGATATACTTTATTATTGGTCCCCCATTGGGGAAAATTCTTTTGTTACAGCAGCTCACAACACGGGACAGGGGAATACAACAATGTACTAACATAGTTAAAAAATACAATAACAATAATAATAGCAATGATAAAGGTAAAATAGAATAGAATAAAATAGAATAAAATAGAATATGGCAACTTTTACAGATATATACACACTATGTACACCTCTATCTTATAAATGGATAGGTAAGTTATTGCACGGATAAAATTGCACCAGGTTATTTAAAAAAAAACATACACAGCATTAAGAATAACACATAAGGCATCTATTCAAGACACAATTCAGCTTGTATCTTATTGGTTGCAAATTTTTCTGCTGTGCAAAATGGTAATATATATATTGTTTTGGTTTTGCTCTAAAGACTGTTTGAAATAAAGTATGCATCAACCCTGAGCAACGTGTAATACTGTTCTTGATGTTATATGTTGTTAATCCTACATTTATTAAACGTTGCCAGTAATCCAGGTTGCTGTTGTGGTTTCTGTAGAAACATTTAAGAGGTATATTCTAAGAATAAGAACTGGTTTAAAGATTTTAGTTTTAGTGTTAGGATGGATTAGGGTTTATTTTAAGATGAGCCAGTTTATATCAAGAAACAGCGTAATCATAGTTTTCTAATAGTGAGTCATTTTTACTTAAATTGGTGTTGTTTTTCTTGTCCCCAGGCCTTAATTTACTCAAATTAAGTACACAAAATAAATGAATGAGATTCCCTTTGCTTATATTCGGTATATTTCACTTATAACTGTGCTGTAGGAAGTTCATTTTCAAGCAGTTTGAGCTAAAAATCAGCATATTCTACTTATTTCAACTCTTTTCAATACTTTTCAGAGCCTGCTTATTCCTAAATTTAACAATCTCATTTTAAGATTTCTTATCATAAAATGAACCTGCTGCATGGACAGATAATTTCACTACTTTTAAGAATTTTTCACCTTGAACTAAGTTTTTTTACCCTATATTTAAGCTACCCTTTTTTGCAGTGTACAGAGAGCACAGGAAGCAGGCAGAGGCTGACTTAACTAAAAGAGTACAAGAAAAATCCTGAAACACAGGATACACACAGGGTGTGACAGAGGAAAGGAATGCACTGTGTGCCATTAATGCAGCACTTTGAAAATACTATAAGGGCTTCTGTTTCTGGAGAGATTGGACACTTGGGGAAAGGATTTAACAGTCTTTAATGTCAACCTGAATCTGCTCGTCAAACCTAAATTCAAATTCAGCCTTTCATCAATCCATTTGGGTTCACTACTTAAGACAAAACCTTATAAATGTCTACAAAATATAAAGCTCTTTCTTTACATGTAACGCCCTTCCCACACACCTTTCCTTTGCAGACTCCTGCCTTGGTGAAAGTTTTTACATTGTTAACCTGAACTTGAATAAGCCTGAATTTATATGTGTTGTAAAGTGAGTCATGGACTGCTTACTATTTTTATATGGCATTTTTTTTGTCTACTGTATTATCATATCATTATGTTGCCATATAATCTGGTCTTACTACTGCTCTACATCCTTTATCTCTTCGCACGGCCGTGCTGGAGTAAAATCCAAACCGTATAACAGCAATATCAGCTCGGGAACACGTCTCATTGCTTTGAGCTCAGTGACCTGTCCTATCTATGATTTCTTAGTGATACTACACCTATCTTTAACCTTTATTAACCCCTCTATGAAGCAAAACTCATCTCTTTTTGATCCTAACCAGAATTAAACACCAAGTCCCAGGATAATGAGTGCTCCCCTTTCCTCATTTGTCTTACTTTCTTAATCTGCACTAACTGAGACACAGACTTTCTCTTCCCTTCCCTCTCTTTCACAATGCAGAACGGCAAGTTTTTGTTTATCTTAAAACACGATTCTAACTCTGCACTCTTCACCTCTCTGACACACCCTGTTAGGTTGTGTAAAGTATGTTGGGACAGCAATGTTTTGTGTCGCATGGAGCTGAGGAGCTGCAAGTTCAAGGACTCAAAGTGATCTGAAGACAGTTTATGCTTTTTCTGACTGACCCACTAAATTAATGGTACAGAGAGAATACCATGTGTGCTTTTTACCGCCACCGTTGCCATCAGAGATCTTTTGTGCAAACTTCCTCTTTTGATATAAAAACATCATGTGAATATCTCGTGGATCAGGGCTAGAACACTGATATTTGATGCAACGATAAGAAGGAGTAATATGTATTAGGTTGCACCAAGTAACACATTTCTAGCACCACACTGTACACAGGCTCAGAGCTGGATTAACACCATCGGGGGCCCCATTTTACCCCTCGTTCCTCCCACTCTGTGTGTGCAGTGTGTGCATCCGATTTGTTTTAAGTACAGCTTGGGTCAGCCGGAACACTTCCCTGAAAAATATTAAATAAATAAACTAAGTCAATAAACAGTTTCAATACAGGGCTACACTTTAAGATATTTGCCTTCGAGAGAGGACAAAAAGGGCGATTGTGGAGGAAACTTAAAGACTTTCTAAGCTCAGAGTAACAAGATTCATTCATCTATTTAGTTAATTTCTTTCATTTCTCCTTCATCTTTTAAGGATTTGTCTTTATTGTTGATTATATTTCTGTATTGCTTTTAGTTCACCTTATTACTTTTACTCCCTGTTGCTTTATTCCTTTTTACAGCTTTTTTCTTGTTTCTTTCCTTTCATTGCTTTAATCGTCTCGATTTCTTGCTCCCTTTGGTCTCAGTTCATATTGTTGGGTTGTTGTGATGACGGGTAAAATCGTTGTTTGGGTTCTCTTTGTGTTCTTGATGTTTGAGTTGAATTGTTCAGGCACTTTTTGCTGTTGGTTTCTTGTGCTTTAATCTGATGCATGCCCTGCTGTATGTCAAACACTATGTAAACCAAAGTTTTTAAAGGTGCCAGATAAATAAAAATTAAAAGTTATTATAAAAATACGACGCATTTTAGAGGAGTTAAGAGCAGAAGTGCTCAAAAAGCTTAAATAGCATGTTTTTTGTCTGACCAGGAACAAAACCCAAAGACAATGATGTCACTTATTCGCTTAGTTTGTGGTAATTTTGGTTCCCCTTGTAGACAAAGCAGTGCATTTCATCTCTAGTTGATTTTGTATTTCATGTGGAAGTAGCATTTTCTTATGAAAAATTACATAATGCCTTATATAAATCTTTGGAACTCTCTGCCTCTGGACATGAAAACGGCAAGCTTTCTGGGTGTTTTTAAACAAAAACTTAAGACTTACCTTTTTAATCTAGCTTTTAATTTGGAGTAATTTATTTAAAGCCCTGGACTGCATTATTATTTTATTATTATTTGAATTATTATTATTTGAATCATTTCTTTAACATTTATTCATCTTATTTAATTATTTATTTATGTATTTATTTCTTGTATTCTTCTGATCTTGTTAATGCTACCTTATTTTTAACTTTTCTTTCCACTATTACTTATTCTATTAATTTATTGTATTGAATGTATTTTATTTCTAAGTATTTCATTGTTAATCCTGCCTTTTATAATTTTACTATTGCTGTTGTTGTCTGTCTCTCTGTTATTCTGTGAAGCAGAATGTTTTTATGTATGAAAGGTGCTATATAAATAAAGTGGAGTTGACTTGAGTTCTGTAGGCAGATAAAGACTCCTCACAGGAGCTTTCAATATATAGGCAAATTATCAGTATCACTCTTGGTTAGCTCATCAAGTGATTATTAGTTCAGGCTTTGAAGAAAGGGCATAGTGATCAATTTCCATTTTATCAAGCAACATTAACTCAAAGGTCCAAACAGCTCATCTGGTGCCTATGGAGACCCTGACAGTCTGGAGTATGGAGACCCTGACAGTTTGGAGTATGGAGACCCTGACAGTCTGGAGTATGGAGACCCTGTCAGTCTGGAGTATATAGACCCTGACAGTCTGGAGTATGGAGACCCTGACAGTCTGGAGTATGGAGACCCTGACAGTTAGGAGTATGGAGACCCTGACAGTCTGGAGTATGGAGACCCTGTCAGTCTGGAGTATATAGACCCTGACAATCTGGAGTATGGCGCCCAGAAGCATTTGACTCCTTTGTCATGTGGGTTAACAAGCCTCATGTCTGTCTGCACTCAAGCTATACATTCCTTTATGTGGACCTTATAATTATCTGCATTGTTACATTGTGTTCAAAGAGACGTGTCTCACCTCCCAGCGCCCATACGTCAACATGAAGAGACAGAAAGGTATGGCTGTCCCTGTCATGGCGTGTGTGGACGGCATGCTGTACTCGGAGTTGTAGAAGACCTCCACCTTCACCACAGGAGGGGAAGCCGGCCGGGACCAGCGGATCATGTCCTTGGTGGACTGTCCCACGAACAGGTTCCAGGCCCAGACCACGATGAGTCTCCTGCTGACCAGGGCATCGATGTTCCAGAAGAGATAGGGGAAGAAGATGATGAAGAACATCTCGTTGCCCAGTTCAGTCCCGAACGTGAACAGGTAGAAGAGCAACTTGTTGTGGATCAGGAACTCTTGACCCACATCACCTGTGAGGGAGTTCCTCCGGAGGGGTTTGGCTCTGGTGGTGTCTGGGTCGGCATTAGCTGCCTCTGATGGACCATCGGGCCGAGAGGTGTTGTCCCCCTGCATCCCGTTGACCTGCGCTGAGGTCGCGTCCCCGGCTGCTCCATTACCAACACTGGCGTCAGAGCTTTGGACCCTCTTCCTCAACCCGGGGTAGTCCGGCTCCGAGCGTCCACTGTCCGGCTTGGTGGCTTTATCAGGAAACGTCCCTTGAACGCCGCATAACTGTTGAAACCTCGCTACATGGCAGGGGTCTTGTAGATTTTTACACACCCGCACAAAAGTCTTCACAAAGTCGGTCGCCATTACTCAGAATAACCGTTAATTAAATCCAGTCTATGGTTATAAAACACTGCAGCTTCCTGTCGTGGAGAAAGAGTTCATGATCATCGAGTTCAGAGATAAGAGGAGCTCGGCGGCCGCTGCATGTCTCCTAATAATAACAGGATAAAACAACAGTGATTGAATCTAACAGCAGACTCGACTACCTGCTGTCTGTATCTAAAACACAGACCTTGTACACCGGCGTGGATACTTCAGACCGCAGCATCCAAAGTCCGCTACAGTTAACCATTACTTTAAGGTATATCCTCAAACATATAACCTCAGCCTAACTGCGTCAGGCCGTTATTCCTGTTTTCAATCCTCTTCCTCCTCTAAGCGTTGACTTCTTCTTCCTGGAACGCAATGTTAGTCGCTCAAGGGTCAGAATGATGAAGTGCTGCCCCCTGCTGGAGGGGTGTCACATCACACGAGGTAAAACAATGCAAAATCACATCAGAGGGAGGGAAGTTGTAGCCTACTGTATGCACCATATCCAGTGGTGGACAAAGTACACAGCTTCATTACTTAAGTCATAGATCCTCCATGTCAAATATTAGTTCATTACAAGTGAAAGTTGCTCTGTCAAATTATTACTTGAGTTCAAGTACTGAAGTACTTGCTTTTAAAAATACTTAAGTATTCAAAGTACTTTTTAGAATATCTCAAAATGTTGTATTTTCATAAGTGCAGTCAAGAATACATACAGGAGTACATTCTGTTACACTATGTAAATTTAGAAACCATTACTTGAAATCTCTAAACACTATACCATGGAATAAAAACAGAAACTATATTACTCCAAGCACAGACAACTTAGTTTGAGATGTTAATCTGGAATGAAACAAATGTTACGTAGCTCAACACGCTTTCTCAGGTTGGACAGTGAATTTTTGTATGTTTGGGCAGAATGGGAAACAGGGGGAACATTTCAAATGATACGTATCATTCTTCATTTCAAAAACCTCTAAAACAGGCTGAAGATATGGACATGTGTGCTCAGGTGGAGAATTATAGCCATCATCACTGAATCTGAGTAAAATTTGCTCTGTGTTTGTTCCATGTGCAACCGTGGAGTCGCACGATATACAGGTACGACTAAACCACTGAGACAAACAGAACTACACAAACACATTTTACTGTCTTAGGGATCAGATATCAGAAAAGAGAAGGAAATTCATGAGCTGACTTCAAAGCAAAAGTAGTGAGTGACTAGTGCATTGATAAAAATGTAGTGGAGTACAAAGTACAATAATTGTCTTCTGAATGTAGTGGAGTCAAAGTAATAAGTTCCCCCAAAAATTATACTCAAGTAAAGTACAGATACTTAAAAAATGTACTTAAGTACTGTACTCAAGTAAATTTACTTTGTTACTTATGAAGGTATAATCTGTGACTCAAAGAATGTTATCAGAACATCCTTTGAATGTTAAAGATAAAACATTCTACCTTTGTTCTAATTAAATATCACCAGAATATTCTAAAATAAAACATTTTGTGATTTGAGGCATCAGAAACATCCTGAAAACATTCTTTACATGTTGCTTTGAGAAAATTGCTTCTTTGTTATGAAGAGATATTATAGGAACATTTTATAGAAAACATTCAAGAATCTTTTCCCTAAAGAACATTATCAAAACATCCTGTGAATGTTAAAGACAAAATGTTCAAATGTTCAAAAGGAACATTTTTAAACCGATAAACATCTTTAAGATGTTCTTTGAATATTAAACCCAAAACCTTGTCTGTTACCCAAAGAATATTATCAAAACATCCTGTGAACATTAAAGACAAAATGTTCTTTTTTCATTAAAAGATAACAAAAAAGGAACATTATTCAAATCGATAACATCCTTAAGATCTTCTTTGAATGCTACACTCAGAACCGTGTCTTGCAACATTATCAGAACTCATAGGGAATATAAGCCAATGTAGTGGGAACATTCCCTGCTAGCTGGAGTTGTACAGTATACTCAGTGCAAAGACGACAAGCTTTTATGTTGTTTCAGTTCAACAGTACAAGCAGCATATGATAGCAAAATTTGATAACCGAAATAAAAATAGTATTTCTCCACTCAGCTATTGTGATGATGTTGCCGATCAAAGTGGAGCTAATTTAACCTTTGTGCAACAGTGTTGTTGCAGTGCAGTATATTGTTTAAACCGAGCAGATATTCAACTTGTAAAGTCGTTATGGGACGTGTATTAAAAATTAAGTGTTACACAGAATGAAAATCTTGAAATGTTTCTACAATAAATATGAAGGGTGTATAAAATAACCCAACAGAGACATCTAAAGTCAATAAAAACAACTCTCATTTGTCCCGTATAACTTATTAATTTCTTTGAGGTATTTTTCAAAAAGTGAATTCATTTTTTGCCTCCATTGATGCCAGTAGGAAGATGCAAGACTTGATGTGTGATGTTCACATTTAAACATAATCAAAAGGAAAAAAAGACGTACAACAACTTTACATATGTGGATATTGAATGCGTACAAATTCAATGCCCGTATATGAAGCCAGCATACAACTTAAGTTCAAAATAAAACGGATAAACAAATGACTCTTATTTCTCACTGGGGTGACAATTTCGAGACAATTTCACAACATAAACACCGGAAATAGTTGAGCGATCATTCAAAATAAAAGCAACTTTGATTTAGATAAAAAGAGTCTGCTGTGAGTATATAATACAATATAGCTTTTATATCTTTGATTGTTCCAGTGTCTTTTAACTACCTTTATTCTGCTGTTATCTTACTTAAATGCATACACTTCCTTTTGTTAAATTCACTACCTGTTTAATTTTGACTGTTTCTGTCTCTTTTTTATTGCTTCATACCCTTATATTTATTCTATGTATGCTTATATTTTATATGCTTATAACTGTATTTTTAATTTCTTTAATCTCTCAGCTTATTGTTCCAAATTCATGTTGTTGCCTTAGCTCTTATCTTTGTATCTGTTCATATTTTTAGTTCTATTTTTCTTGTATTTTGTCTGAGCATCTAAGCATCTATTTATATATTTATTTATTAACGTGAAATAATCACTCATCCCTCTCTTCTTACATGTGCAATACGTTTTTTCTACTCATCTTCTCAGTTCTGTACATTGTTTTATACCTATGCTACAAGTCTGTGCACAGTTTTTACCACGTCACTTGTTTTGTAAATATCTATAAATTGACTTATTCAGTTGTGTATATACGTCGTAAGATATGCTTATTTTTACTTCTTTAATTTTAATTGCTAATAACTTTTTAATAATTACTATATATGCTCTTGTTTACTTTATACTGTTTTGACACTACCTACTTTGCTACTGTAACACTTTAAATTTCCCCGTTGTGGGACGAATAAAGGACTATCTTTTCTCTTTAGGTGTTTGTGTGTTTTTTGATTGTGTGTAGTCTGTCATTTGCCTGTATGTCAAAGCATTATGTAAACCCTTGTTACTTTTAAAGATTCAAAATGAATAAAAGTATGTATTTTGTGTCTGACAAGTCTGTAAATGCGCTTTGACAAAAACAGATCGTGTATAATAATTTATATTAATGTCACACTCCAAATTATACAGTCTGCAGTTTCTATTTAGACCACGAAAAATACCCCCCTTAGATAGAATCCTTTATTTTGATAATGTCAGCCCGGAAGTACCTCTACAAAGTTGCAAACTAGACTCTTGTGAGCCCAGTCCGGCTCGGACAGAAAGCTCAGTAAAGGAGTGTAGTTATCAACATCAGCACGAGCACTGAGTGATCGTCCTGAACCCTCAGAATGCATGGGGGCAAAAGAGGACTGGTGGCTCCGCAAAACACTTTTCTGGAAAATATCGTCCGGCGCTCCAGCGGTGAGTTTTACTCTAAAAGAGAGACAAGAATTAAAGGATGATGATATAGCTTGTCAATCATAATACCACACAGCACAGACTGCACGAAATGCTGAAGCAAAACTCTACTGTCATATGCTTTATCAAATTTAAAGCAGCATAAAGTGACACTTGCATGCAATGTTTACTTTTCTTTCATATTTTTTAACTACCAAACAATGCAATATAATGCGAATTATCATTTTCATATTCTTGGATTTACACACCAAAATCAGCTCCTCTTATCATACTCCTGAAGACATATTGAATTTAAAAAGAAAAAGAAAAAAAATCAAGTAATCTATAGGAACAGAGCCTTCATGTATACCTAATTATATGAAATATATGTCAGCCAAGCACTTTAATATGCATGATGAAAACAAAACAATTAATAATTGAATAACAATACAGCACAGAGCATGTGTTGATGTTGCTGATTATAGTCAAAAACTGTTAATATTTTAATCATAAGTGCTGCAGATGTGCTCTATATGCTTTTATTGTTACAGTGTAGAGTACATTTGACTTATGAATCTTCCAACATGTCAACATTCATGTGAACATAAACAGAGAGAAAATACATAAAAGAACAGTCTCTGAAAGGTTAGCTACAATTATTAACAAATGTGTATTTATGGTGATGCTGATTCATTCTATGCTTTTTAAAAATCCCTTGTAGGTCCATATCTAAAATAAGTTGTGATTTTTTTTTCAGTTGCATTTCTTTAGTACTTGTTCATTTTTCAGAAACATGGTTCAGCAGTTTATTCATGATAAAACGGTCTGCATGCAAAGCAGCAGTTTCCAAGTGTTTGTGAGATTCAAGGCTGTCATTACAAGCACAGATGAATTGTTTGATGTCAGACACACTATCAGGCATATATGAGATAATGCAACATGAATTTACTGCTTAATTTCTCACCTCAATCAAATAAATAAAGTGAGTGACCATTATGTGAAATTCAGTCTTTATGATGCATGAATCACAGAAAATAAAGACTGAATAATTATTAATTAGAACATAAACTCATCTGACTTCCACGCAATTAAGTTAAAGATAAAGCTCCTTCTTAGCTGTTGTATAGCTGGATAACTTTGCTTCTCTTTATCAATATTTGATTTACATCAAGACTGGAACATAAACATTTTATCAACAACCGTTTCTGCCCAGTGACTCGTCTGATTTCCTCTGTTACAGCTGCTTTAAATATTAATGATTTTGTTCCTACCATACATTGTTATTAGGAGAATGCTTCAAGTGGTACATTTAGCTTCAAAGTGAGGGGGGGATTGCAGGGGCAGATTTACATACAGAGATGCACATTTATGATGCCAGTCTACACAAATAAAAAATGAATGGCATATACAAGGTATCCTTACAACTACAGGTGTGATGACTGTAAGATCTTCTGACTTGGAATGACACCCAAATATCTGATCCACAGGTGCTGCAGTCTGCTGGTTTGTGTTAGTGTGTTGTACCTTGATTTTATTTTACTTTTTTGTTGTTGTTGCAGAAACCAGTTTCCTGTTGGGGAATGCTCAGATTGTGAACTGGCCGGTGGTTTACAGCAATGATGGATTCTGTAAACTATCAGGATACCACAGATCTGAAGTCATGCACAAGAGCAGCACCTGCAAGTAAGATATATATCATTGTGTGATGAGGGGTTAACTATGAGGATGCAGTAAATCATAATTTAAGAAATGTGTAATGGCGCTGATGATCTGTGACAGGGATTATTGTTTGATTGATACTATGCTTCATTTCATCCATGTTCAAAGTTTTTTGTATTTCTTTTTCTAATCCCCCCTTATTATTTTGCAGTTTCATGTATGGTGACCTGACAGATAAGAAGTCTATTGATAATATCAGAAGGAACTTTGATAACTATGAGTCCAACTTCTATGAGGTGCTGCTCTATACAAAGAACAGTGAGTATCAGATATATTGTGTCAGATATATGAAATGCATGATTAACTGTGGGTTTGTAAGGCAAGGCAACTTTATTTGTATAGCACATTTCATACATGAGGGCAACTCAATGTGCTTTACATTAAAAGATTAAAAGCATTGGAAACATTCAGACAAGCATAAAAGAACACAATTAAAATGACAAATATAATAAAAAAAAAAAAATTAGAAATATATTAAAAATTACATTAAAATTTGCATTTAAAGTGAGTTAGAATAAGCTAAGATAGGAAGGCAGTGGCAAATAAAAAAGTCTTAGTCTTTGATTTAAAAGAGGTGAGAGTTTGAGCGGACCTACAGCTTTCAGGGAGTGTGTTCCTGATATGTGGTGCATAATGACTAAACCCTGCTTCACCATGTTTCCTTCTGACTCTTGGGACTGAAAGCTGATGACCTCAGAGGTCGAGATGGTTCATAAAGTAGTAGCAGATCAGCAATATATTTTGGGCCTAAACCATTCAGTGCTTTATAAACCATCAGCAGGATTTTAAAGTCTATTCACAGACAGGAAGCCAGTTTAGAGATCTAAGAACTGGAGTGATGTAGTCTACTTCTTTGGTCCTTGTTAGGACTCGAGCAGCAGCATTCTGTATGAGCTGCAGTCGTCTTATGGACTTTTTAGGGAGTCCTGTAAAGACTCCGTTACAGTAGTCCAGTCTGCTAAAGACAAATGCATGGACGAGTTTTTCTGCATCCTGCTGAGACATAAATCCTTTAATCCTTGAAATATTCTTAAGGTGATAGTAGGGTGACTTTGTAATTGTCTTAATGTGGCTGCTGAAAGTAAGGTCTGAGTCTAGGACTACTCCAAGGTTTCTGGCTGTAGTTGTAGTTATATCATGAAACATGAATCCTATTTGTCCTACAGGAGCCCCGATATGGCTTTACATGCAGGTCGCTCCGATCAGAAACGAAAACGACAAGGTGGTGCTTTTCCTCTGCACCTTCAGAGACATCACACTCTTCAAACAGCCCATTGAAGACGAGTCAACAAGAGGTGAGACAGATCATACTCTTGTATCCAGAGCAGATGGTTCCAACCTGCCTGCATTTAATTTCTCAAACTGTTTGGAGTTCATCCTCTTTACTTGTTCCACACAGACATTATGTTCAGATCAGATGATTGGCAAGGGAAAGTCTTGATTTAGTCCGAGCTATTTTTAGCTCAATTTTTACCAAACAGAGCAGGGAGGGCAGCCAAAAGTCTGAAGCACACATGAGTGGCTGTGACGTAACGGATGATTGTTTCCTGGTATGTACCATACAACAGTCCAGGTGTTGTGTGCGCGGGTCAGTGAACACTGGTCTCCTTGGGCTTGAGCCGTGCCATGTCCTGGAGGGATTTTGTGTGCCACAAAGGCTTTTATATACATCAAGCAGAAACAAAGGACACTCAGGCCACACGGGGAGGGTGAATGTATGAAAACACTGATTATACACGGAGGAGCGACAAGAAGAGATATCTTCTTGATGTACAAAGAAATATTTAAACACAAGTAAGTCCTACTCTATACACAAGATATTCTATTTAATTTTCTGAGGTATAGGCCTTGTTGTGTTTGTTGTGTTTTAGCACAGATACATTTTTTGGGGTATTTTTTCAGCATTTTTGGGGGCTGGGTGGATTAACAAATGTAACATTTTGTGTAAAAACTTGCTGTGTGCATAACATCAGACTTTTTGCCTCAAAGCAGGATGGACAAAGTTCGCCAGGCTGACCCGTGCACTGACCAACAACCGTACCATGGTGCAGCAGTTAGCTCCACTGAGCCAGACTGAGGTCACCCACAAGCCCTCCAGATTGGCTGAGGTGAGCTGAGTCCAGGTTTTAGAATAAGGGCTTGTTTTTGCGTATTTGTTTCTATTAATTAATAGAACAGTTTTTTGGAAGGTCCAATCAATAGCATGAGGTGTTGAGGGGCCTGTTTTACACTTTTAATCCTGGAAGAGAATTGTCTTGTGGACTTTGATGCTCTTTCTCTGATTCTGTACTCATGATAATAAATACTCCCCCTCACTGATAGGCTCTCCAACTGGGATCGGACATCCTCCCTCAGTACAAACAGGAGGCCCCCAAAACACCTCCCCACATCATCCTCCACTACTGCACCTTCAAAACCACCTGGGACTGGGTCATCCTCATCCTCACCTTCTACACAGCCATCATGGTGCCCTACAACGTCTCCTTCAAGACCAGGCAGAATAACCTGGCGTGGCTTGTGCTTGACAGCGTGGTGGACGTCATCTTTCTGATCGACATCGTGCTAAACTTCCACACCACGTTTGTAGGTCCCAATGGGGAGGTGATTTCAGACGCCAGGCTGATACGGATGAATTATCTGAAGACATGGTTTGTCATTGACCTGCTATCCTGTCTGCCCTATGATATCATCAACACCTTTGAAAATGTAGATGAGGTGGGTGAATTAACTTTAACACATGTCGAATTTGAGACACCTTTTCAACTCTGGCTCAGGTATTTATGATGTGGATAAATATCTAAACATATCTGACTCACTGTTTCCACAAAGGATGTCATCACAACTGGGACTCGAGGACATCACATCCGGGAGTCTTCAAACTTCCACAGAAATATTACACGGACAGAGGACTCTGTGCTCCCAGTAAGGAAAGCCTTGTTTACAGCTGCTGTGATCATTTTTTAGATCAAATTACTCCATCAAATATTAAAGGAGTCACATCTTGTGACAAACTCAAGAAATTATCATCCAGAGTAGCTTTTTGAAGAAATGGAACATCTCTCAGCCTTGTGTTTTGGTTTTACGATCCACAGATTTAGTTGATTCATTCTCATCCTGATAGCCGGCAGCCAGCTGCAGCTTTCAGCAAGATTATTAATAAAACCTGTATGCTACCTGTCCAACACTGAAACAGTACTCAGACAAAGTAACAGACTAGTTGATGAGTCAGGAGGTGTAGCAGAATTCCAAATCATTCAGTTTAATATAAGAGAAAACAAAAAAGCAAACTTAAATATTCATCAGTAAAAATCAGAATTCTGTGACTTGAATTATTTTTAGATCATCAATAATTAGCAAATCAATTTTGACCCCTCATTTCCCCCTGAAAGTACATTAAGTCTGACTTACATCCTCTCCCTCCAGGGTATCAGCAGCCTGTTCAGCTCCCTCAAGGTGATCCGCCTGCTCCGCCTCGGCCGTGTGGCCCGCAAGTTGGACCACTACCTGGAGTACGGAGCAGCCGTCCTGGTTCTTCTTGTGTGTGTCTTTGGCCTGGTAGCTCACTGGCTGGCGTGCATCTGGTACAGCATCGGGGACTACGAGGTCATAGATGAGACCACCAACACCATAAAGACGGACAGCTGGCTCTACCAGCTGGCCCTCAGTATCGGTACTCCGTACCGCTACAATGCCAGCGGGACTGGGCAGTGGGAGGGTGGTCCCAACAAAGACACACTGTACATCTCCTCTCTCTACTTCACCATGACCAGTCTCACCACCATCGGCTTTGGAAACATCGCTCCGGCCACAGACGGAGAGAAGATTTTCTCTGTTGCAATGATGATGGTTGGCTGTAAGTATATCATCCACTACAGTACTAACTATTTATTACAAAGCTTTTAAATCTAAAAGATGTGTTTCAGATCTTCTGAACAAATGTAGACATTGCTTCATTTTGATTTGCTTTTATTTTATTTCATTATTGCATATCCTGATATATGTGGTTGTTAATGCAGCAGTAAATTAAGATTAAGTCCATTAAGTCATGTGGCTATCTAATGCAGAAAAGCACTAACTCTACATATTCAAACAGGCTCCAGTAATCACAAGGCCTTCAATTTTTCCAGTATTCTTCAGCGCATAGTTCCAACAAAATCCAAAATTTCTAAATGTCCATTTGAGAATTTGTCAAGCTTGTCAAATACAATTCTAATCAAAGTGACCACTGTTTTTCTTCCTCGGTGGATAAACTGTATGACCTTGACAGTCAAAATAAATCTGAGCAGAGGGCAGAAGAACAGCAGCTCCCCTCTTGGGTCAGTGTTTTTCCAGCATGAAATCAGCACTGAATAAAACAGGACAATAATGTCATGTGTAAATGTTATGATTGTGCATACTCCCCTAACTTGAAATAGTGACCTTCAAAACCTGGTTTAACCAATGACCAGCAAGAGGCAAGTGCACAGGTTGCAAACAAATGAAAACAGATGATAAATTAATCCTGCTTTCCCTTGATGTATGACTTCAGTTAACATTTTACGTGAGAAATCAGTCTAAAATAGTTTAAGCCTTTATGAAAACAACGTAATGGGATTTTCGCAAATATTGTCCAATTTAGGGGTGAACTGATGATTAAGGAGGATACACTTTCAGGCACAGCTAACTGTGACTGACAGGATAGAGATGTAGCAATTCAAATCTACCCTCTTGTCCACATTTGATCACATCTTGCTCATAAAAACAAGACGGCTAAATGTCTAAAATGAACTTGAGGCTTCAGACCAGCTGTATATTAATGGGTGACTTTACTTAGACTACATGTACTTATTTCACACAGCCCATGGTTTAAACTGTGGTAGCTATTCTAGCTGTTGTTTGTGTCAAGCTAATGCTAAGACAGTGAGATGTTGTTAATAAAACATTAAAGCTACGTTAATGTACCAAATTCTGCTGAATACAAGTAATACTAGAGAATGTAAAGTGTAAATCGTTAGCTCTCAATAAAACAGTGTACATACTGGACTTACAGGACTTGGAGATTTTACACCTGTTCATATCTTTTGGTTGAATATGAGCATGCCATGACAACATATATTTGTAATAGACATATGCTAGTAGAACACTAGCTGTACAGTTAAGTCCCCTTTATTCTCTTAAACACTCTGCAGGAAACAAGCATGCTTTGATGCTGCTTCATTTCAGTCATGCATCATAACATGCCAGTGCAACCTTGCAGGAGCTGTAACAATCTGGATGCGTTTACTTGCATGAGATTCAAGACACGCTAACGTGCTGCACAGTATGCCTGGTTCCTTGCCAGTGGCCAGTAAAGCAGCATATGGAGGAGATGTTGTACAGGTTTAGAGGATCTGCACAGAAGCTCACAGAGATCAACACATAGCTGGTTCTTACAACAGTCAATGGTTATAGGTGAGACAATGGATGCGGGCCTCTTCAATGATAATGGGACAGTTTCATCATATAGATCACATAAAGACACATGCCCTCAGATAAGAGCATACAGTATATACTGTATATGTGAACAAGTGACAGTACATGAATTCCTAAAGCACAGAAACATTTCAGGTATCAAGTGCAGATAAAAACACAATAAATCAGATAAATCTTACAAAACATATCTATAATTTCAATACCACATGCTAATTTGTGTCCTGTGTACAAGGTGACTTTTCTAAGGCTTATCAGACATCATGTGCTCTTTGCTTTTCTCTCAATGTCCATGTGACAAGCCTGTTATACTCTACATGCTCACATTGTCTTTTTTTTAGTTGCGGCAGGAAGTAATGAATCTGTGGCCGCAGGACCTTCCTCCTTGTACATCTTTTTTAAAGCTTCAGCCAGAACTGCCTTTAACTATGCTGATTTTATCTGTTTAACCTTTAATCTACCAGGATTTTTTTTTTATATTCACCAATTAGTGTATATACATGTAGTCGATACAGACATACTAGCAAGTACAAACATTACAAAACATGGAAGGACACATTTATACACTTGTGAAGAGAGAGAAAGCAGAAGAGAAGAGAGGGGGAACAAAAGAACCCAAAACTAAACAGAAACAAGAAAAATAAAATAAAACAACCAAACAAAACAAAACAAAACAAAAAAAATAAGAAATAAATAAATAAAAAGCAAAAAAAAAAACAGAGAACAAAAAAGAAAGAAAGATAATAATATTAGCAATCAATAAGAGTAGTGATGTGGCAATATATTATAATAAGAGTAATCAATAAGTAAAATAGCTCTAAGACCAAAGGGGATGAAAAAAAAAGGAAGGGAAAGGAATATCTCTTTTGAGATACAAACTTTTTCTAAAATTAAGTATGAATTGTGAGAACGGAGCAAGTGTTCAGAGCTGAGGCTCCCCCAGTGTTTTAACCATGATGCAAATTAACTTTGTTTATTCACCAGGGATAATGTGCATGGAAAAAAAGAGATTGATATATTGTTAATTAGTTTGTTTTCAGCCCCTGCCACTGCAAGCCTTTTTTAAAAATTGTCACATTTCAAACTAATCCAGAAAACTGTATTATTATTTACATTACAAAGTAATTCACAGGCTGTCTTGACTCTGTGTATCTCTCATTTGGCTGCAGCCTGACCATTTGAGCCCCTGTGCAGAGTTAAGGACTCTTTGGCTTCGGCCATAATAAAAAGTGACATGGTCTGTGGCTGTCACAGCCCGCTCCGTGAGGGTCCGTATGAAGGTTGGGCATCACATATCTCTGTAAGAAAAGCATTGTTTTTTTGAACAGCAAAAAAAGCTTTTGAAAATCTCCAAAAATGTTTATTGTTTAAACAATATGAAAATAAATCTAAAGTGACTCCTGTGTCGTACACTGACATAGTCTAAATTCACATCATATTCATTACATATTTTCAAATGACATTATGTGTTTTGAGTTATTATTAAATTCACAGTTAATGTGCATTCAATGCAGAGTAATGGACTGTGTAGTCTCCATTAGTCTTTTAAGTTATATTTTTAGCTGCGCAGTAAAAGTACTTCTGATCTTTAAAGTGGTCAATATTAAAGTCTGCCTATTCATAAAAATCAGTGTATTCAATTTAAAAATAACTCTAATGATGGGAAATGTTATAAAAAGGCAATCCAACCTAATTTGAATGACATTGAACCTCTATATAAAAATAGAAAGATCTATTTTTACGCAAGTGTTTCTTTTTTTTGCCTTCACACTGCTGTTACAGTAATAGCTTCACCTTTAGTGTCACTGCCTCCACTGTCAGCCTTTGCTTTACAGTTCCTCTGTCACGATCGGCCCTAATGCGCTGACCTTTACCGCACTCCTCTGAAACAGCATGTAAAGTGATGCAATAAAAACAGTGAGGGAAACCCAAACTGACAGCCTCGCTTCAAGGTCTGTACTTCCAAAAGTAAACACCCAGTACTCTGGTGGTGTTTCCATCACGAAGATCACTCAGTCACACTGAAGTGTCGCCTTCCATTACAGCCCATAAATCTCCTGCTACAGATACGGGGGTTTAATTATGCGAGAGGAATAGGACAATGGGAGAGTTTGCCTGTAGGCTCCAATGTAGTAAAAGGACAATGAGCTGTGGCGTTAGTTATGTATCCTAACCTCTGAGATCCTGTTGTATCAACTGGAGACAACTCTTTCCTCTTGAGTGGCTAACCTCTGATAAGAGATGCCGACTGACTCTTTGAGGTCACTGCAGCGCAGCAGCACACTTCTCATACTAAAGAATATTTAAATTATAAATTACATTATAAAGGTTCAATCCACCACTTAGTGTTTGTTAAGAGAAGAACCCTATTGTAAACTTTATAAAATGTTATAACAGAATTATTAAATATGCAACAATTGTGTCAAAATGAAGATTAATTTGTGTAACTCATAACCAGTTTAAATCACATGGTCTCCAACATTAAGCACAACCTTACGAACATTAAGCCCCTTTAAAAATACAAAACAAATTCCTTTTTTATTGAATTCACAAACCCTTTAATGAATGATGTATTATAGGTTATACTGAGAGGGTTTTGAGGAAACAAATCAGGGTTAATTTAACTGTAATAAATGGGCACTTAAAATAGAAGCTACGCTATGTTTGAGGGGAATTTTAAGGAGAAAACTCTTTAAAATTGTTGCAAAAATAACAGAATTATGCTTTAAGTTAAACCTTAAAAACACCTTATTTTATAAATAAAGGTATGAAAGTTAAAATATCATTTTTTATACAAATTTAATGTAATTCCAGCCATTTATTAAACCTTTAACTATGTGTGTAATCCATTCAATATCACAAATTTTTTTTAAATGACCTAAATTATTTTTGTATTTTAGCAAAAGCCTGAAATCATTTCAGACCTCTTTCTTAACCAAATGTTTCACCAAATTAAACGTCCCCTCACTGTTCTTCATTCTTTCCCATCTATTGTTTTAGCGCTGCTGTATGCCACCATCTTTGGAAACGTCACCACAATCTTCCAGCAGATGTACACCAACACAAACCGCTACCATGAGATGTTGAACAACGTGCGCGACTTCCTGAAGCTTTATCAGGTTCCCAGAGGTCTGAGTGAGCGAGTCATGGACTTTATTGTGTCAACCTGGGCCATGTCCAGGGGCATCGACACAGATAAGGTATTGCTGAGGGTCCAAAACAAACGCCTGTTCACACAATAATAATTGACAAAAATATCCTCATAGAATTATCACAGTGTATCTATTTATGGTGTTTCTGGTCAACACAACAGAATACAGCTAAAATTCCATCACTAGTAATTCATTAGCACAAGGCACTCTAAGGAAGGCAGGTGTCCACTGATGTATCTCTATAACAAAGGCTTTATAACCTGTGTTGGTTGAGTCACCCTACCCAAATAGGGCCATGTATTCAGCTTTTTGAAACGAGGTTTACCCTCTGTGAACACCAGAAATTACTTGTCTTGCTGCTGTAATTTCTTGCCTTAAACATTTTCTTGGTCCCTCCACATTTTTTAAATTAAAATGTTGTAATCCGGCCCCAATAAGGCAGTTTTAAAGAACTGAAGCATTTTTCATTAATGTAAGAAAATAAATGTTTTGCCTTGACTGAACTTTTCTCAAACAAAGTTATCACTGCTGATGAGATTAAATGATAAACTTGGATGTCTCACCATCTCTCTCAGGTTCTCGCCATTTGTCCCAAAGACATGCGTGCAGACATCTGCGTCCACCTCAACAGGCAAGTGTTCAATGATCACCCTGCGTTCCGTTTGGCCAGTGATGGCTGTCTGCGCTCCCTGGCAGTCGAGTTTCAGACCACACACTGTGCACCTGGAGACCTCATCTTCCACATCGGAGAGAGTGTCGACACACTCTGCTTCGTGGTGTCCGGCTCACTCGAGGTCATTCAGGATGATGAGGTTACCGCAATACTAGGTAATCATCAGCATAGTCACTTAGCGGCCTTTTATCACTGACGTCACGTTCAAGCTCAAATACGGTTACCATTTTATACCTGCTGTATTTCAGGGCTCTATCAGTCTTACTTTTATAATTTTGACTTATGAACAAGTAAAACAACAATTGATAATCAAAATATTTAAAAGGAAAACATTATTGATGACCCATTAGCCACATGAAACAGTGAGGGTTGCCAACTTTCTCACTACTAAATAAGGGACAGGTGCACGGTGCCATGGTGGTGTGAGCATGATGTGTGAACTCAGCGTATATACAAAATCTGATTCAACTGGAAATGCAGAAAGTGTTTATATTCCCTTTAATCCTTACTGTATCATTATGTGACCTTATATGACTAAACCTCAAAGAAACCACAAATTGGCTCTGTACATCAAAAAACAGGCAAAAGAAAAATTAAATGCAAAAGAGGAGTATGACTGAACAAATTTACTTTTTCCATAGACACTTTTTGCTGCTCTTGACTGACTCAAGCAGTCTTTTGTCCTTTTGCACAGAGAGAAGTCCTTACATGACAAGTCACAGTTTACAGATATTTGAAGTTCATTTTTGATCAGCTCTGTGCTGCATCTGTTTCTTGAGTCTGACCATTTAATGGCCATCAGAGAGAAAATCCTCTCCATACTTTGATGCAGGAATCGGCGCATTTGCGCTGTATACAACTGATATGTGTGAGGGGGCCAGTGATGGATGACAGGCACATGATCTGCCACTGCCGTTTTATCTGATCTAGGATCTGTAGAGTGCAGTCTGCTGTATTTACAAGAGTTAATAGTCAATATACGGGACAATTAAGGTCCTGTATGAAACAAACCAATTTAGCCCAATATACGGGATGTCCCGGCGAATACGGGACAGTTGGCAACCCTAGAAACAGCAGATAGTGCAAATGTGCACCCAAGTCTCTTCCTCATGCAACTGTTAGCTTGAAAATGGCTTAATGTTAACAGTAACTTTGAAATTGTTCGACGATATGAAAGAAAAGGCAAAAAAAAATGTACTTTGTAGAAAAAAGTCATATTTTGATAATTCTGCATCAGACACCAGCTAGTATTAGCATACAACACTTACAGTGCATGCTAACATTACTGATACCTTTGAATTACAACCTTTCCTGATACAACACATTTCAAAGGTGATATTAGCTTTTATCCACTTCCTAGCTTGTGGTTATTTTAGATAAAAGTTGCAGGTTAACTATTGTCTACTGGGGTAGTCAAATATATTGTTTTAGCTTTAAAAATAGCCTGATGATGTCCCTCCTGAAATTTACTATCAACTGTCTTTTAGTTGACCAGCAATGAAATGATAATGATTTATATTATTCCATTACAACTTGATAAATGACATTACTTACAACATAGAATACAGCAGTGTGACATTATGATGGAATTTGAGCTTCTTAATATAATGAATTGGCCAACTCAAGAATACATTAAAACACCTTTAACCTGTTATTTGCAAAGTGATAATCTTTATCGCTCCATGCAGGAAAAGGTGATGTGTTCGGAGATGTGTTCTGGAAAGAGACTACGATGGCTCGGTCTTGTGCAAATGTTCGGGCTCTGACTTACTGCGACCTGCACGTCATCAAGAGGGACGCTCTGATGAGGGTGCTGGAATTCTACACTGCTTTCGCCAACACTTTCTCCCGCAACCTCATCCTCACCTGCAATCTACGAAAACGGGTAAAAAGAACTCTTAAACTCATTAAGGATGATATAAGCTCTGAAGAAAGAATGGACATCAAGGTTTGACTTGGATGTTATATTGCTGTGTTTACATTTTTTCCAATTTGATATATAATGAAAGAGAGTGGCAACATAAATCAACCCCACTTTATTCTTCAAGGGCACCAAAGGAAGACTTGTCTCCAAAAGTCAGGCCGAAAAGTACGAGAAAAGGCATTTGTCTAGATTTGCATCCATCTAAATGCTTTAAAAGCTACTAGCAGCCTGTTGCAACGAACACCAATAAGATGGTTTGAATTTAAGCCCCGCCTACTTTTTGGGGTGGCTGCTCAGATTTTAGTGGAGGCCCAGGCCACCCCATGGCCACCACCAGGACACTTCCCTGGGTGCAAACGTAAAAATCTTTAACTCCTGAGTTCAGTATTTCACTTGGTGTTAAAATTGTGAAACTTGAACATACGAGCTGATACATATTATACGTAAAAGAGGAGGAGCCAAAGTGTTGACTCACATTAAAGATTTAATAACAAAAGAACAAAAAAACAAAGAGAAAAACAAAACTTACTTTAGAAATCTAATTTCACAGGGGGTCAAAGGGAAGTTTTGCAGGTAATGATGAACTGACACAAGGTAGGAAACACAGACTGACCGGGGCAATCAGACACAGGTGAGACAATGAGACACAGGCGGAAATGGAGCAAAGCCTGCAAGCTAGTTCAGGCAGGCAACTCGAGCTGCGCTGCTATACACATCACATGTCCCACTCTCATAACCATCATCCAATCCTCTGCTGCCTGCATGCCTATTGCTGAATTTTCTTTCATCCCCACCGCCACCCCAGCATCCACCTGCAGGCTCCGGGGGGTATTCAGTATGTTTTGCTCATCACTCAATGTCTGCATGTAAACTTATGTACAGGGAGTGATGAGGCCGGAGCCTGGGTGCCAAACATGAACATGTATTTGCTGCTACAATAAACAATTTAAATGTGACTTGCCTAACTGAACTAAAGAGGGTGCAATCAAACTGGAGGGAAACACAAGGACAGGAAGTAAAACTAAACCAGATACACAGGGGGCAAAAACTTCAAAATATAACAGGAAACATTAGACTGTACACAATACACAAACATAAAAACCAAACCCAGGAAATAACTGGAATATAACCCCAACATATGAAACAAAAAGCACAGAAAACTAAATAAATCTGAACTGAAACTAAAATAACCAAAAATCACAAAAAGAAAACTTAGAACTGACCAAAGCATGACACTATACATGATTGTATCAGACAGTGTGATATTAACATCATGTCCATGACTTCAAGGTTATTTTTATCTATTTGAGCCTTGCTGGAAGTGCCATCCCAGCATCTGCTCTACTTAAATGACTGATGTGTAAATACATATGAATTATTCTGCTCAAGGTAATTTCAAAAAGAGTTTGTTTGAAAAAGTAGATAATTTTAACAGGCTTCTAATTCATAATGAATTGAGCTTCTCCAGGCTGTACATATATAAACCCCAGTGTGACTCTAAGATGAATTGTTTCCAGTCTTCATAGCATGCTGCTCATATATCTCTTTACATTGAGCCTATGGGATGAAAACTACATACATTATTGATTATAAGTATTCCCTTGATAGTCAGTCTGGCACATGTGGATTGCTCTACTCTTTGTCCAGAGTAGCTTGTTTGAAAACTTGGACATATTATGGCTTAAATTATGCACTTTTATGGAGGAATTATATAGACATACATTCATGGAATATAATGTCTCTATATATAGAAAAACAACCCTGACATACCATAGCAGAAACATGGTTGCAGAATGCTTTAAGTAATCATATAGCTGCAGCTCCACTCTGAGAAGTCTTATATAATCATACTGAGATGAAACAATGGAAGAACAACCGCTCTAAATCTAAAGTATTTCAAACTATGGCGACATGTTGAAAGATTTATAGCATGTACTTAAATATATTCAATGAAAATAAAACCATCTATTATTCATTTGAGCAGTGTTAGAAAGTGCAGTTTTAATATTCACTCTCCATCATCTTTATAGTTATGTGTTCAGTTAACCTGCAGGTGGTGAAGTTTGCATCTAAAATGTACACCAAAAAGAAGTTCATTTTTGATCAAGTACCACACTCAAGAAACTGAACACTCTTTATCACTCAGCTACCCGCTTTGCCACTAATGCACACTTCCACACTCACCACTGTGATCTCTATAAATTGGTGAGGTGGCCCTCCCTTCATACCCGGCGACTTCATCACTGGCTTCATTTTGTATACAAGTCAATCCTGGGCAAGACACCTCCCTACCTGTCCTCTTTTCTTCACGTCACCCAAGCCTCATATCGCAATAGGTCCAGTGAATACATCAAGTTCATCATCTCCAGTACTTCTACTGTTTTCAGCCATAATTCCTTTCATTTTGCAGCAGCTAACAACTGGAACAACTTACAAACGCCCTAAAACTCTCAACTTTGACTCCACTCACAACCTTCAAACTTAAACTCCAACAGATTGTAGTCTACTGTTGCTCCTGCTGATCACTTCAGACCACTACTTACATGCATACTTATATACACACACAAACTTTTCTTACACCTCAAGCACATTGCTTCTAACTTGTTCACTTTTGTTCCATTTTATGTTTATGTTATGTTTTTTTTGTTTTTTAAACAGAGTTTTATTGTTTTTCCACAAACAGCATAGAATTAAATCAAATCATATATCTTGCTTTCAAACCACATTACACATTTGAAGTAAAACATTAAGAGTGGATTATGTAAAGACATTTACATTAGAAAGAGAAGAGAAGGAAGAAGAGAAAAAATATATATATATATAAAATAAAATACATAAATAAAACAAAATAACATACTGCCACCATATCATACTGTGCATTCCAAATAAGGAAAACCCAGCTGCCAGACCACCCCCCCCCCACAGGTTGCATATTGCCATGGTAATACGTTTTCACATAACAAGTACAAGCAAATATAATACCTGATACAAAAAAAAGGCAAAGCCAGCTAAGCTATACCGACATTAGAGACTCAATAAAAAAAAAGTAAAAGAAAAAGGAGGATGCTTATTGATTAGCTCTCTGCAGGTTTGGCCACTTTATGTCATTTTGTCCCCTCATCAGAAGTTGAGTCATCTCTTTAGGTAAATAACTGAACACAGGAGACCACAAGTCAATGAAGTGCCTCTCATTACCCCTCAGAACCACACTGATCCTTTTGTGTTTATATGTCTATGTGTGTGTATGGGTTCCTGTTGGCGCCTCTTGGTCAGGTCATGTTTTTAAATGAGAACTGGTTCTCAAACATTTTACCTGCTAAAATAAATGTCTAATAATAATAATTATTAATGTTTTATATGGCAAAACTTTGGAACCTTTCTTTTTGGTTTCAGGTTTTTTTTCCCACAGTCTGCAGCTGATTCCATGAAACTGATTGTATTCTTCATGACAGTGTGAAAGATGTTGCAGATATGGACTGTGTTGAGTGAAGGCACCTCAGCCAAATTGGATCAGGAGAAGACCCTCCAATTATAGAGCTTTCTCTTCCACTTTTACACCTACTTAGTTCATCTTTTTAATCATAGATGAGTTAAATGTAGATATAATACTTGAAAGAAATATATATCTTAACCCCTGGCAGCTATTATAGCTTAAAAAAATTCAAGCAGGAGGGTTTAGACATAGATATAACTGCCTAAAGGACTGCAGAAGCACTTTGTATTCAGCTGTTTAATATGTGAAAATGATTTGTTACTGTTCCTGAGCAATAAACATAAAAGAGATGTCGATAAGCTGTGTAAAGTTTTTCTTAGTTTTCATTCTTAGACAATTCAGAGACACTTATGGCCTCCATTATCGCTCCATTAACAGTTTCCCTTGTGCATTCCAGCTTTCAAGTCTTTAATATTTCATACATGCATAGCAGGTCTAGCTGCTAATCTTTTATATAAAGCTGCATTATAGATGTTCGCTCTACAGAGCTCCTATACTGTGATTTAAATGTGGCCTTGGTGTTTATATCCCTCGTTACTGTTCTCATGCATAGGTTCTCCCTCTTTCAGATCATCTTCAGAAAGATTGCAGATGTGAAGAGGGAACAAGAGCGCCAGAGAACTGAGGTGACCCTCTCCATCCCTGACGACCACCCAGTTCGCAAGCTGTTCCAGAGGTTCAGACAGCAGAGAGACGGTCAGACACCAGGGGAAATCAACGCTTACTGTGACAATAACTGTGTGCAGGTGGACTCAAACCCAAAAGCTGTGTCCTGCCAGCCGCAAGCCGTGCAGAATAATTCACCCAGCAAAGGAGGCCTGGCTGCACCTCCACTAGCATTCGTGCACACTGAGAAGTCAGAGCAGAGCTGCACAGAGGAGGCAGGGGAGTCTAAATCTAGGCCGTGTGCGGAGAATCAGGTGTCCCGCCCTGTGAGGAGCAGCGGTGTAGGTGGAGAGGGAGCTGCAGGCGGTGTTACAAGTGGCAGAGGTTCTCGAGGTTGGGCAAAATTTAGAAATGCAGCTTCTGCTGCACCACTGCCTCCTGCTGTGGAGCCTGAGAAGCAGCCTAAGAAAGAGGAAGAGTGGCCAAAGGGATCCTCTGAACAATTAGAGGCAGCCTGCAAGATCCAGGATTCAGAGGAAGGTGGAGAAACAGGGGGCAAAGAGGGAGGAAACAGTGCCGGAGAAGGAGGTGAAGAAACAAGCGCCCTGCACAAAACAGACTCATGTGACAGCGGCATCACAAAGAGCGATCTGCGCATCGACCGAGCTGGAGATTCAAGAAGCTCATTTGAAAGAAGCCCGATGGAAAAGAGCCCCATGGAGAAAAACCCATTTGGGCTCAGTCTCGGGGTTGACTCCCTCAAACAATCTTTCCTTCAGCCGGCCCCCGAACAAGCCCTCCTTCACACCATCCTGCACGACGCCAAGCTGGAGCTGAAAGCAGACATTCAGATCCTGAGCGGCCGCCTGTCGGTGCTCGAGTCTCAGGTGAGCGAGGTCCTCAGGCTGCTGTCGGTTAAAAGAAGACTGTCGCTGCCGCCGACATCGTCCCCGAAGGCCAGAGTGAAAAATCAAGACTCGGTCTCTGCTTCCTCCAAAAAAGATGATGGACCTTTTTGAATTTCCTGACCTCTTTAAAGACTGATTTATAGAAGCACCAGTTTGCATGACCTGCAGGACTGCCAAAGAAGTTACTTGCATTAAACACTTGACTGCATGCAGAAATCCCTTTCATGTAAGCTTAGCACAACAAAAACCCAGGGCTCATTCTTGCAGGTTTACAGTTTACTTATGAAGGACTTTGTTCTCCTTCCAATGCAAATGAGAAAGACAAAAAGGAACAGGAGCATTATGAAACAATCCTTTAGAAGAGTAATGAATAGGTTCTTTTTAAAGAGTTACAAACACCTGTAGCTCTTCTTATCTCATGAATGATACTCTGATGAAGGCTTCTCAGCCTGACGGGACGATTAGTGAAAAGAGAGGAGCTAAATCTAATCTACAGTCTTTAAAAAAACATATACTTTGTCTTTCTTTCTGTCATTTTCAGGTTACTCCTGGTTCTTGATGTTGAATTGAAGTTTTGGCACAACTTTCAGAATCACTCATTTACAGATCACTTTAGAGACAGTGAACCACCTCTGGAGTCATTAATTGTCAGGTAATGACATGTGCCTTAAAATATCAAAGCCTCAGTCTGAGTTTTATTGATGGTATGTGTTCAACTCCAGGTATTTAACCCTTCTTTTAATTTTCCACAGAACAAAAAGGAAAAATAGAAACATACAGAAGCAAAATGATGGAACTTTAAGATATTTTTTGTGTACTTTGGACTGAATTTGTTGCTTCTCTGTGCTATCATTTTATGACCTGTTTGGGAACTTTGAGCGTTTTTCTTATGCATGTGAAATAGGAATAGGAATGCAAATCTAGACATGGATCTTCTATAAATTTGTATTGAATCGTTCAAAGATTTATTTACCGCCGACAACATGTGAGAAATTGAACAGGTAACTGCTGCAAACTTCTTGTTCCCCTTTCATGTAAAGTCACCTCTTGCTCAGGTACATTCACCCCAAGTTTGAATATAAACAATGCTGTGAGTTATTTTCACCATTTGTAGAAAATGTTAAATGTTACACTAAAGCTATGCAACTCTAAATATGTTCAGTTTCTAGATGACAAATACCTTAAATTAACTTCTTGATGCTTCCTTGTTTTCTGTGTGACCATGAGTGTGTACGGCCTGCACAGATATGAGCATGTGGCTGATGATGATCTCTTTTATATCACATATGTACAATCAATGATTTTGCATGCATTCAGGGATAATGTCAACAGTGAAATTAATAATAATAACTGATGCCCGTTTACTTCCTTTTGTGTTGTGTCCTCTGATACTGTTAGCATCAAAAGAAGCATTAAAGAATATTTATAAGGTATTAACTGCAAAGCTGATTCATTATCAGGAAAATTAAATGTTTGATTATTGTTTCCTCTAAAGTAGAAATCATTTAAAACTCTGAATTAAACTTAACTTCTTTCAGTAATTTCTCGTTTATGAATTGTTTCATTCACTACTTCAATAACAGACCAGGAACATGGGGAGGGAGCAGGCTATAGCATGCGTCAGACTGTTTCCCCTGTCTGAGTTAAATCTCAGGGCTACTGTAGAGATAACATTTTTTAGAATAATTAAACATTTCTCCATTTAAATGTAAAAGAATGACTTAACCTCTATAAATGTAGACTTTCAAGGAATTGAGGAAAAAATGAGAGCATTTACAGCAGGCATGTCCAAAGTACGGCCCAGGGGCCAATCGTGGTCCTAGGTCCATTTAATTATGGCCCCAAGCTTCCATCTTAAAACGTGTTATTTATAGCACAGATATTAATCACATTCTGAATCATCTGTAGATTTGCAGTTCCTTTCAAGTGCAAAAACAAAACTAAAGTCAATCCAGAAACATCTGAAAAAGCTTCATATGGACTTGTCTAAAGCCAAAGCTCTGGATATTCTGCAAGACGGCAATAAAGAAGAAACACAAGAACTCTAAAGTTGACAGGTTTTCAAATGAATGTTTTTATCGTGATGTGAAAATGTTCTTGATGAACACTAAATGTTCAGATGACACTAAAGAGGACACAAGACAAGATCAAAATTATTAAATTGTGCAGAAAAGGCAAAAGTTTGTGCAGAAAAATAGTTCAGAACTCAGGAAAATAATTATTTAGTTCTTAAAATGTTGTCTGCTGGTCAGAAAAGTCTTAAAAACAACATGAACTAGAAGTGTGATGAAATCCAGATAGTGATCCTGCCATAGAAAAAATAATGAGACAATATTTTTCCACATTGCCCGAACCTAATAAAAAACATTTTCCTCCAGAAGAAGGTATAGTTTGCTAATGTTTACGTGGCTTGTGGAGAACTGAGGACTACCTAGTTACTGATTTATTGAGGAAAAAAATGTAAAATACTATTAAATAGAGATTTCATATATAACTTTTATGATTAGTATGTCTCAGTAAGAGAGAATGGCCCTGAGGTATGCTGACAACATCAAATGTGGCCCTCTTTCAAAAAAGTTTGGACACCACTGATTTACAGTAAATGAAATGTTAAAGCGCATGTGTATAAATAAAGGTTGATGTTAGCCCTCCAGAACACAAGGTGGAGCGAGTGTGTCGGTGTAGTGTCTCTGCAAACAGAGACACGCATGCGCAGGAGAAATCAAAACAGTACAGGCGGCTGCAAAAGTTTGGGAGAGTGAGAAAGTAATCCAGGTAAGTATCAAAACAGTACTGCTGTGCATGCATGCGGATTATTTACTCAGCTGTGTTGTTTGCAGCACTTCACTTTAGACATTTATTCAGACCTGATATTCTTTGTTCGTCTGCAGTTCATTCCTGCAGAAGACCAACAAACTTGATATAACACTTTATGAAAAATAGAAGCTTTCGTCATTACATTTCAAGTTTAAGTAACTTTTGATTTGATCGAATTATTGAACACATTTTCTTTTATATCGAAGGGGCTGTTGTGTAGGTAGCTTCATTTTTAGTCCTGTGCAAAGTCCAGTAGGTTTTAGAATGACATCTGTTTCGACTTTGCACTAGCTGTTTGAATTATGCTACAAACATGTAAGTAGTGATTTAATGGCTTTGTTTATAATGTGACAATATCATTATAACATTGTTAAAATCATGTTGCTCTGTGGTGTAATCTAATAATACATAAATATTGTCTTTAGTTAATGAGAAAAGAGACTAAAGCGTATATTAATTAATTAATTAATTACATATCAATCAATTAAGCTTTATTTATAAAGCACCTTTCATACAAATCAAATGCAAACTAAAGTGCTTTACAGTGATTGAAAAACAAGAAAGAAGCAGAAATAAAACAATGGCAAGACATAGGGGAAAATAATAATAATAATAATAATAATAATAATAACAATGATAAAAATAATAATACAAATAATACAAAATTAAAATAAGAAAATAGAGACTAAGTTAGTTATAGTTCAGGTATTATCCCCCTGATTTATGTTGTTATTAATTACTTTTTTAAAAAGAGTTGTATAGAAAATATTAAATGTTAAAGCCTTTGCAATGAAAATTCAAGCATGTCTTTTTGTGACAGGCTACAAATTTTAACTTCACTCTCAAATATTCATCAACCAGGCAAAGACTGCAATTCTCATGGGAGCCCAAAAAAGGTTCAATTAGTTTCATTTGTGTTTTTTAATGTAATTTTATTTTATTTAGTGTGCAAGGGTCTAAATACATCAGTACATTCTGTGATTCAAATGATTAGTCATCTTAATTTAAAAAATAATGAAATAAAATAAAATAAAAACACTCAATACTATGTGTTAACAAATTATTGTAATTTCATTTAGCATAAATTGAGATGTATGCACCACTTGGGAGACAGATGTACTGAATACTGTAACTAGGTAAATACTGCAAGGTGCAATGCTCATGGTGGATTAAGATGGGGTAAGACCTAAAACTGAGTCTTACCCTGTCTTGATGTTTGGTCTCTGTTAATAATTAAACATAGATTATGGTCTAGACCTGCTATGTTTGTAAAAGTGTCTTGAGATAACGTTTGTTGTGATTTGGCACTACACAAATAAAGATTAAAGGATTGATTGATTTAATATTGTTGATTAGGGTTTCATATCGGGGCTGAGTCTCTGGGTCAGACTTTGGAATGAAGACAGGTTTGTGTTTCTGTTGTGTGTTTATCAAATGAACAAGAGTGAAGACTACAACCTTCATCAGGTATGATTTATAGCAGGGTTGTTACATTGGGCTCTAAGTTTAAAGGTGTAGTTCATTGACTCACCTGTCAGTCGTGTATTATCTACAATTATAAGTCAGTTTATTTTGGAAAGCTTTGTTTTGTTTTTTTAATTACAGCAGCGATGGATATGCAGCTTCCTCCCCATGAAGGAGACGCGCTCTCTGTGGTCGACATGCACACTGGAGGAGAACCTTTACGGATCATCCTCAGCGGCTACCCAGAGATCAAAGGTGACAGCGTGCTCTCCAAGCGGCGTTACGTCCGGGAACATCTGGACCACCTGAGGAAGGTGCTGATGTTTGAGCCGCGGGGTCACTACGACATGTACGGAGCTCTGATCGTGGACAGCGAGCTGCCTGATGCTGATCTGGGGGTCCTCTTCATGCACAATGAGGGGTACAGCACCATGTGTGGACACGCCGTCATCGCACTAGGACGCTTTGCTGTGGACTACAAACTGGTGAAAGAACCACAGTCCCCAGAGACGCAGGTGAACATCCACTGCCCCTGTGGGCTGGTGAAGGCTTTCGTGGAATACTCTGGTGGTAAAACAGGAGGAGTGAGGTTCCTCAGTGTGCCTGCGTTTGCATTCGCCACAGGTAGGACATGGCAGACTGATTTCAGCTGTTCTTACAAACCGCAGGACTTGACCCAACTACTTTTCACCAGATGTCACAGTGACTGTGGAAGGGTTTCGAGATGTGGTGGTGGACATCAGCTATGGAGGAGCTTACTACGCCTTTGTAGACGCCCAGAGGTTTGGACTCGATGTGAACAAGTCCAGGACTCGAGATCTGGTGGATGCAGCCACTGCAGTGACGAATGCTGTCAAACACCAAGTAAGAAGATGAGGTTGTAACCTGAGTTCAATGATTGCTCTCTATTGATGGGTTGCAATGATTTGGATTTGTAGGTTTTCTGCGATTATTCTCCTGACATCAGCGAGACAGCCAAACATTGCACCTATAGCCAATAACAATGTCACATGAGAAACAATGTGCATCAATGTGCAGCTAAAATTACCTCAGATCTCACGGGAAGGACTATAGAAAGACAATAGGAACACAAAGAGCGTGTCCATATACATTTCGATTAATTTCTTGTAGTAAAAGACTTTTAATTGGACCTTTTCTTTCTTTTACAGGTGAAGTTGCATCACCCTACCAGTGCTGACCTAGCCTTCCTCTATGGCACCATCCTTACAGATGGCAAAGATGATTACTCCTCTGATCCCACTGCAAATATATGCGTGTTTGCAGAAGCACAGGTATCTTGAGATAGAAAATAACCCCTTGTAAATCTAGTACGGAGCCCCTCTGATGGAAAAAATGATGCATGGTCACAAGAGGAGTAACATGAGGCCAAGGGATCATCATCATGTGGCTGCACATAACTGTATCTTTATTAAATGTCACCAGAGGAGCTCTCTTGTGTTTCTTCTGATCTGTAACTGTCTTGACTGTGTTCTCAGGTGGACCGGAGCCCCACTGGTTCTGGTGTTACGGCTCGAGTGGCTCTTCAGTATCACAAAGGTCTGATCCAGCTGAATCAGACCAGGACGTTTCAGAGTGGAGCCACTGGATCCCAGTTCACCGGGAGAGCTGTAGAGGTACCAAAGCTTCCTTCTTGTGTGTGACAGACTAAGTGTGTGTTTGTGTGTTTGTAAAACCAGTAAAGAACTCTTATTCCCAGTACAGCTCCTAAGTGTTTGAATACTGCTGTCTCACAGTACTGTTATGGGTCTCTTTTCCTTGATTGTAGTTTTTATTTGCAGCTGTTTTTAGTCATTTTAGTTTTTTTTGTCGTCCCTTTGCAAATCTTTGTTGTCCTTCCTCATCCTTTTGTGACTGGTTTGCATTATTTTGCAGTATTTCTATCCCTCTTCGTCACTTTGTACATTTATCTGGGTTTTTTTTTTTGCATGATTTTTGTAGTTTAGCATTACTTTGGTGTCTTTTATCATCTTTTAAAAGCTGTGCAGTCTGAAAAATAATCTAATATCATACATAAATAGACAAAAGTTAACATTAGTGCTGAAGTTGAAGTGAAAGAAACATTTGATCGCTTGATTGCTTGAAGAAAATAATGCCTGAACTTTTATGCTTCTGTTTAGGAAACAAAGTGTGGAGACTTCAAGGCTGTAGTTGTGGAAGTTGCCGGCAGAGCATTTTACACAGGAGTTTCACGCTTCGTGCAGGAGCCTGAGGATAAACTGACACACGGTTTCTTACTGAAATGAGCCTCATCTACATCAGAACACACACACACACACACACACACACACACACACACACACACACACACACACACACACACACACACACACACACACACACACACACACACACACACACACACACACACACACACACACACACACACACAGACAAGATAACAGTGCATCTCTCAAGTTGGAGTTTGGGGTCATAATAAACCTGAGTAGTAAAAGTAAATATGTGTTCATTTCATTGTGTGTGCCATCCATCATTCATTTGTACAATAAAACTTTGAAACATTAGACGGGTGAAGAAAATGTTTTCAGGTTGTCTACTGCGATGTGACGGATTTAAAATTGTGTCCTATCACTGCTATGCAGATGTTACACAGCTGTTCCTGTCTTTTCCACCTGACGACACAACTGTCTCAGCTCGGATCTCATCCTGCCTTGCTGACATTTCTAAATTAATGAGGGAACGTCACCTACAGCTCAACCTGTCCAAGACTGAGCTTATTATCATTCTAGCCAGTCCCACTGTAGACCCACATATCAATATCCAGTTTGGATCTCAAAACCTCATGCCCACTAAGTCTGCCCGAAATCTGGGTGTCATGATCCAGCTAACCTTCAAGGTTCATGTTGCCTCGATTGCTCGGTCCTGCCGTTTTTCCCTCTATAACATCAAGAGGATCAGACCCTACCTGACAGAGCACGCAACACAGTTTTTGGTTCAGGCTCTTGTAATGTCACGCATTGACTACTGCAACTCTCTACTGGCAGGCCTCCCTGCATGCACGGTTAAACCTCTGCAAATGATCCAGAACGCAGCAGCACGTCTGGTCTTCAACCAGCCTAAGACAGCTCATGTCACTCCCCTGCTCATCTCACTACACTGGCTTCCAGTTGCAGCTCGCATCAGATACAAAACTCTAATCATGACTTACAAAACAGTCACCAAAACTGCTCCAGTTTACCTGGGACCCCTCATCAAGGTCTACACCCCTTCTCGCCCGCTACGCTCAGCCTCTGAAAAGCGCCTAGTGCTTCTAGGATATATGGCCTCAAAATCACTAGCTCCACTCTTCTCTTCTGTTGCCCCTAAATGGTGGAATTAATTGGCCAACTCCATTCGATCTGCAGAGTCCCTCTCTACTTTCAAAAGACAGCTAAAGACCCAGCTCTTTAGGAAGCACTATGCACTTAGCTAGACTGTTCTCCACTGTTGTCCCCAGTGGCAGATCATGTCTTCCAGCTACAGTTGACTCGCACTGTCCTGCTCTACTCTGGGAATCTGTGTTCAGCTCTGGAGTGACCCAGCACTTGGTACTTTGGTCATTATTTTAATTATTTTATGACAAGTTCATTGTTGATGAAGATAATGGAAGGTCTTAAATGGTTTGGTTGCTTCATTTTAGATGTTCCTTATTTAACAAAAAAATAAAAAAACCTTATTTACTTTAGTGCATTGCCTTTACACTGCTTGGCAGTACCTGCACCCAAATGGACTTGAAGCACTTTGTTACCCGTACTGATCTTGTTTCCTCTTGTCTAGATCTTTGCTTGTGTTGTTCTTGTTCTCGTATGTACGTCGCTTTGGATAAAAGCGTCTGCTAAATGACATTGTAACATATCACTGAGTGTCCGAGATGTTCAACAATCATCAGCTTTGTGAGTGGGAATCTGGGCAACTCATGATATACCTGACACCATCCACAATAGTGACTATATTTATGATGCAGCTATTCTGTGCGATAATTAATAAATGGCAAGACTTTTATAACAATACACGACAGCATCTGTAAATTAAAGATACTTTACCTTTGAAAGATGAAGTGTGAGGATTCATGAAGTGAGTCGATGAATCGAACTGGAAAGGAAACATGTTTAGAGCACATTTTATATTAAATATAATATTTGGCACCAGTGATACAATAACTGTTGTGAATCAAGATGAAACAATATTGTCTCAATATTTTATACCACCTCTAATCAGCTTTTTCTTTCTTTCAAAATAAAAGCCCCATTTTTTAGAATATTTTCTAATCATTAAACAAAAGAGAAGTTAATATTAATTCTATTAGATATGTATATTATAAAACTTAATGTCAACATTTGCAGACTGTACTGTCACATATTACTTTTTGGGATTTGGGACTTTAGTCAAGTACTGCATCCAGTAGTAGTTACTGACCACTAGGTGGAGCAAAGAGACTGACAGCTGTAAGTGTGATGCCTACTTGTTGCTTTGTAGAATCCCAGCAGTGACACATTCTCTTCTGCAGCTGAAACAAGTATTAAAAACATACAAGTAAAAATAAAATGACTGCTTTTCTCCCATTTATTCTCATCAGGTCATTGTACAATGGAAGGCAATATTTTAAATTACAAAAGTCCAATGGAAGTGTTCAACACTGGATGGATTGACACAGCTGAAACACGTCCATGTGTGATGTTCTCTAAAAGAATGAAGACATCACACATGGACGTGTTTTTGTTTGCAGTGTGAATCCAGCCAGTGAAGGGAAACAGAGTTGATCTATTGAATAAAAACTTGAAGGAGGGCACTTCCTTCAGAGCGGAGAAACAGGTGTATTGCATTGATAGGGTATGGGTTTTAATGGCATTTAGCATAGTCATTATGGATTTATATGTGCATGTGAAACAAGCACGCATCCTTATATATATAGATATATGTCATCTATGACATGAGTGTACACACTTGTTGAGAAATTGCAAGTTAGGCCCAGGCCTTTAAGAGTACCTACTCAACAATTAAAACCCACAGAGTTAAGGCCAGCTCTTAATGGGAACACAATTCAAATAAAACATACAGTGATCAGATATAGAACAGCTGCACCTCAATAATGAAATAAAGAAAGAAAAACTCTGCTCCTTAGCTGCGTCGCTCGCAGACGAAACCACTCCTGTCTAACAAAGTTGAGTTCCAGTCCTTTGAAGGTCTCGACTGCAGCAGGAAGTTCAGATTCTTCAAAAATGATCTGGAGGACAATTCAGCAGCCTGTCTCAATCTATGACATCAGTCCGTACAAAATGGCCCCTTGTGTTTTTTATGGAATCATCTTCCTGTTTGGATCAAGCCCTGGAGGAGTCTGTGAGCTGCACATTTTATCTTGTGCATAGATTCTGACGTACAAAAAAACCCCAGCACAGAATGGTTCCTATCAAACATCTCTCACACGTAGGAAGAAAAAATTCTCCAACGGGGGGGAAAACATCATCCTGCTACTGTACGAAACATTTCATCTGACCAAACTAATCCTCCTGTTTGGTCACTGATAACAACTTTTGGCTTCTGCTCGGATAAACATCACAAAAATCTCAGAGGATGAAGAGTCTGAACATGTTGCGCTGTGTGTGGCGCTGCACCCCTGAAGCTGAGCTGGGTGGGAATGGAGGGAGGTGCAGAGGAATGTGCATGTCAATCTGACCCAGAGGGAAACGTGTGATGAGCAGAAGGGAGAGAAGGGAATAAGGATGGTGATCTCAGCCCAGCTTAGAAGTTGAGCTTTGTGATTGGTCGCTCTCTGTTTGAGTCTGTGGACTGGTTGTTGAAGCGCTTGCGGTTGCGTTTCATCTTGGACAGGTCCTTATCGAAGACCTCGCCCGACCGCAGCGCTGACACCAGGTCGTCAAACTCGCCGCCGTCGTCTTCCCCGTTTGCTTTCGCTTTGCGGGCCTTTCGCTCTTTCTCCCTCTGCTCTTTGAGCTGGAGACACAGGAAGGAAAACGTTGGATACAAAAATATAATCCTTTACTTGATGTTAGGATCAAATAATTAGATAATCCTTTTCTTGCCAAGAGACAGAGGCAAAGATTGATACAGCTCTCTTATCCTTTATATATATATTTTTTGGCCTTTTTGCCTTTATATGATAGGACAGCTGAAGAGAGACAGGAAATGTGGGGAGTAGAGAATGGGGGAAGAAATGCAGGAATTGGTCAGCCAACAGCCGGGAATCGAACCGGCGACCCCTGAGATGAGGACTGTAGCCTCTGTTTGTTGGGCGCTTAGACCGCTAGGCCATCAGCGCCCCGTACTGGAGTATATTTTAAATCACAATATTGTAATTGAATTAAAATCTTTGAGCCTTTTAATGACCAGTATTTGAACATTTTTAATAACATCTGTGTTTCTTTATGAAAACAGGGAATGACCACATACCTGCGCTTCCATCTTGGCCCTGCGCTCCTCTTCCTCTTTGCGTTTCCGCATGTTCTCGTTCTCCTGCTGAGCTTCAGCGAACGACTGCAGGAACTGGTCAAAGATGCCAAAGAACTCATCTGGCTGCATCTTACTGGCATCCTCGCCAAAGTGCTTTACTGCCCGGAGGAACTGCGGGAGCACAGAGAAAGGGGGCACACATGGAGGGGAACAGTGGATTAGATTTACAGCAGGACACAGTCAGGCCATGTTTTACTCACTCTATGACTGTTTTACAGGAGACTCATTAGGTCTCGCCCCCTTTGAAATAAGAACAGGGTACCAGTGTTCAGGCTTTGAAGCCTGTGTTAACCCAGATCTGACCGGCTACTGATTACAGCCGAGGCCAGAGACTGGAGCCAGGGCCCAAATTAAGACAACGTGTTTGTGGAGGATTTTCACAGTACATTAAAGTGGAGGACATCCAGATGTGACATCATGCTGAGAATATAGACCTTCTGCTCTTTACATCACATGCTGACTCCATCAGGTGCCTTTAACACAGCCAATTCAGAACTACATTTTTTGGTGTTCGAACTGCATTCAAATGATTAATTCCTCTCGACATTCAATACACTAAGGACACTGTTTTTAATATCTTGGTCTTCTTCTGCTATTTATTGTGCGCACTTGGGCCCCAACCAAGGAGCTGTTCACAGGGTTAGCATGTTCTCTACAGAGGATCACTGCACGCACTTTCAAATATTTAACAGCAGGACACTGTAAGTCAATGATTCACAGAAACTAAAGGTTGCCATGTGGGCAGCTAAGCAATTGGGTCAAAACAACACAAAAAGAATGCACAAAGAAAAACAATCTTCTGCTCCTGTACAAGTGTGGACAGATGAATAAATTCAACTTTTGGGTGTCAAGGTGACAAATCACTCAAACTGTCCCTCAGAAACGCTGCAAAGTAATTTGCTTTGAACTATTTATTCTTCTCTATTAAAACTTTCACAAAATGAAAAGTTGGGTCAGACATGACAGTGTAAAATGATACCCGACACTCTGTTCCTGCTTTCTCTTTTGACCTGCACACATGGCAGCGCGCAGGCCGACCAATAAAGCGCCGGCGCTGCTGCAGCAGGAAGCTGAAACACTTCACTCCCGCTGTTAGCTTTCCTCTAAAGGACGCTGATGAGGTCAACGTGGAGTGTAGAAACAGCTGCGCGGAAAGGAAATGAGCTGTGTGTGTACAGAAAGCGACAGTGGCTCTCTCTGGGTTGAAACAGTCGTGGGTGCAGCTGCAGCAGCGAAGACTTACCAGCTCCTTAGCCTCGGTGAGAGAGTCCTCCACGTCGGAGAAGCTGAAGCTGGCCACGGTGATGAACTGACTCACAACAGACACAAACTTATCACCCAGCTCCTGCGGTCTCTTCTTTTGGAAATCCAGCTCCTGTGAGTGACATTGATCCAGGAAGAGAAACATGAAAGGAGAGCTACGGCAGTGAAGCAGTAAATATAGTATGACAGCAGCAGTGATTCAGTGTTATGTCATGTATTATGTCATAGATCGTGTTACTCACACTCTCCACGCTTTTCAAGCCGCTTCGCAGGTTGTTGATATCTTTCTCCAGCTCAGTCATGCTACAAAACGACAGTGGTGGACAAAGTACACAGCTTCATTACTTAAGTCAAAGTATAGATACTCCAGGTCAAATATTACTCCAATACAAGTGAAAGTTGCTCTGTCAGATTATTACTTGAGTTAAAGTACTGAAGAACTTGCTTTTAAAAATACTGAAGTATTCAAATTATTTCTTTGAATATCTCAAAACGTTGTATTTTCCCAAAGCATGATGGCAGTCAAGAATACATAGGAGTACATTCTGTTACATTATGTTTATTTAGAAACCATTACTTCAAATCTCTTAAAACTATACCATGGAATAAAAACAGAAACTAAGTTACTCCAAGCACAGACAACTTAGTTTAAAATGTTCATCTGGAATGAAACAAATGTTATGTAGCTCAACACGCTTTCTCAGGTTGGACTATGAATGTTTGTATATTTGGGCAGAGTGGGAAACAGGGAGAACATTTCAAACGGTACGTATCATTCTTCATTTCAAAAACCTCTAACACGGGCTGAAGATATGGACATGGAAATTCATTAGCTGACTTCAAAGCTAAAGTAGTGAGTAACTAGAGCATTGATAGAAATGTAGTGGAGTAAAAAGTACAATAATTGTCTTCTGAATGTAGTGGAGTAAAAGTAATAAGTATCCCCCAAAAATAATACTCAAGTAAAGTACAGATACTCAGAAAAAGTCCTTAAGTTCAGTACTCAAGTAAATTTACTTTGTTACTGTCCACCACTGCAAAACGAGACAAGTGGTTGAATATAAATACAAAGAGTGAATTGGAAGCAAACAGGTGGTGGGTAAGTCAGGCTGCAGGTTCTCATACTTGACTTTGGCTGCGTCAGAGATGCTCTGCAGGTCCTCCTGGAACAACAGGACTTTGGGGTATTTTTTCTCCAGGATGGTGATCAGGTAGTGCAGGAGAGTGATGTTTCTGCAAACAAGAAGACACAATTGCTTTAAGGAGGCAGGCTCAGATATAAATGACCTCATGATGTTTGAGATTTATCAAATATCTTGTGCCAGATGTGACTTTGATGTACGTCACACTATTAAAAAGTGTTCTTACTTGTCAATACTGGATTTGGTGTCAGCGATTTTGTTGAGTGAAGACATCTTGAAGCCGTAAGCGTTCCCTCTCTGACCCTTGTTCATGAAGTTCCCAAAGGCCAGCACCACCTCCAGCAGCTGCTTCAGGTTTTTGCTGTGTAAAATATCCTTGGATGCTTTTGTCAGAGCTGAGACACACCAACATAAAGAAGAGTCATGTTTTTAGGTCATTGAGAGGTGCTTCACTGTGTTATTTTTAGAATTAGATAGCTGGGAAATCAAATAATAAAACATTTGAAATTGAATCATGTTGACAAAAGAAAAGAAAACTCTTTCTTCTTTATTAAAAAAAAAAGAAAGGAAAAACATGTTTGTGATTTCTCCCACCTTCTACTTTGGGTTTGAGCTCTGCTATCCTCTCAGCAAACTTCTTTTTAAAGTACAGAGACTGCAGCCTCTGCTGGTAGTGGTTTATTCTGGACAGGAGATGGAAAAAGCGTGTCAGAGAGGAATGAAAATAGCCCAGAAATAAGAATCATAAACAGGGAAATCCACAACTATAGACAAAAGCCATAAACATCGACATTGTGCTTTGGTGAAATAAAGCCAGCCTCCTTTGTGCTCGCTCATTGGGACATTCAAAGTTTGAGTTGAGGCTCTGAAGCTTATTTTTGGCAGTGTTTTTTATTTCAGCTTATAAAGGATTGACTCTGTGGCTAATGAAAGCCACAGTGACATCTGTCCTCCAGTCCGCTCTGTACTCTGAGGAAACTCTGAGGGAACAGCACGGGTCGGTAAATCATGAAACTAAAACAACACAGTCATTCTGTGTCACTGGCACTGAGGTGTCTGTACTCTGCTGTCTGCAGTGATGTAAGTTAATAAGCTTAGCTTGATGTGTGCTGTGTTTATTGTATGGATGCATTAAAGCAAAGGGGCCCAGTCACGACATGGTCTTTTGTTCCTTTTACCTTGAAGGACTACAACACTACTGACTCTCTCTATTCAACAACATGTTAAGAAGTAACGATGCACACAGTCAAGTGTTGTTCCTGACTCAATAGAAGCTAATGTGTCATTTTGTCTGGCTTCAATAAGAGGAACAATGTGTATTGTTGGTGAGCAGATGTGATCTGCAGAGCACCATGAGGCGACAGATAAGAAGAAACCCGATGAAGTACCTGCTCATCTCGTAGAAGAAGCGGTCAGGTTTGGCCATGCGGTCCAACTCATGTTTGTGCTCCTCCAAAAGATCCACATCGCTTTTCTCAGGGACGAACTTCAGCAGCTGATGAGGCAGAAACAAAGATTTGATTAACTAAACATGATAATGAACTATTCCTGGCTTTCTTACATATCATCAGGCTGATTGGTCAAAACCCCACAACAGCGGTGATTACTTCTGAATAGCAAGAGGGACAACCATAACATCAAATCGATCCACAGAAAGGAGTCCTGCACATTTCACCTCTGCCTGTTTGAGTTTAAAATGAGTTATAACAGTAAAGCAGGCTAATGTTAGGACTCTAACATGAATAAAATGTTGGGTATGAAATACCCACACATGGAGGTATCATCAACCATAAAATCTGAGGGATTATATCTTTCAAACTGCTTATCTTATTAGTTATTAACTGTATCAAAAAACACATTTAAATCAATACTTAGGGTCAACTTGTTTGTATATTTAGTTGTTAGCTGAGTAATACACAGGATAATGTATAATGAGTGTTTTCATTTTATTTAATAAATTTAATTTATTTATTTATTTAATTTTTGTTTGTTTTATTACATCAGTTCCATTACCATTTATCTATTTGGTTACTACTTTCTTTAAAACAGTGTATCTGATAATTTTGCAGAAGGAAACTGATTGATTATAATTTTCTTTGAATGCAGAGACAATGTTCATTGTTTTGTTAGGGGAAACAAAAAAGACGGACATTGTATTTTTGAACTGACATCACTGTATTTTGCTCTGATTGTGTCCCAAATAAAGAGATTTACAAATAAAGAGATTTATAAAAAAAAAAAGACATGGTCATGTCAGACCTATGGCACAATGTGTGTCACCGAGCACATAGTGGCCTGATAAAGTGTTGTTATTGAAAAATGTTACTTCATTTTAATAATAGAGGCAAACTTCCAGTCTCTTCAATAAAAGCACATTAGCACTATGAGGGTTTACTCGCTCAGAGAACATCAGGTTTCCCTTTTAAGTGCACTTCATTGCTTCCTAATCTCCCTACACTGTCTGATTTTAAGTTTCAAGTTTCAAGTATTCTCTTTGGTAAAACTGCCGACCTCTACCTGTGTCTGAGCAGCACTGCTCATGTGTGCTGTGTGGCTGCTGTAACCTGTGTGTATTGGTAATGGAATACAAAAATAAGAGGTTCCATGACGCAAATGAGCTGCTCGTGCAGGTGATTGGCCTCAGGTGTAAGGCTCACTTTTTGATTCAAATATTATGATGTAGCACTCCATTTTGTCAAGCTTTCAAAAATACTTTCTTTTCTCTTCACATCTAAACAAGAGATTTCAGCCCCCTCAAATCCTCCACCACCCTTACAAGGCGTGACAAGGTCTCTGGTTGACGTGACTTTTAAGAAATCAGCTTACTGACAAACTGTAATCTGGTGCATGTAAACACGCTGCATGAATGGAGACCATGTGACCCTACCTGCTCCAGCATGTCCTTCGGGAGATCCTCCTGTTCGTCCATGGTGAGGATGGCTCTCTTCATCTCCTCATTTGAGAGCTTCAGCCTGCAGCACACGGAACATGAGTCACATTTAAAATTCATCATAAGCTGAAACATCAGCAGAGTTTCAGACGCTGCATTAAACTCACCGCGAAAGAAGGATGTTGCAGTTTTGAGCTCGCCTGCCATCAATGACGGAGAGTTCTTTGACTTTTTTAGAGCCCAGCGTGTCGTCGTCTGCCTCTTTCTGTGAGCAGAGAGGTGGAGAAGTCAGAGAGCAACACTGGTATAACTTAAGGCTACTAACAGACACACAAATATGTAGATGACTCATATCCTAAATTATCATTGAAGAGTAAAAAACAGTCACGCAAACATGCAAGTCAGGAAACACAACTCTGGACTGAAGGTTTTTAATCTGTCATGCCGTCTAACGTAAACAGAAAGTCTGATTTAATTCATGAGAAGCAACTTTGTTAGACTGTGTGTCTTCTGTAGGAGCACTCACCTGTTTGCTGTTATTGATCATAAAGAAGTCCTAAAACGCAGGCAAGAAGCAGGGAAGATGTAAGCACTCATTAGAATAAGTAAAGCAGTTATGTGATTGCAGCCCATAAAAACAAACAGCAACATGAATCAAAAAGCTCATTCAGCACTTGGATCCGTCAGTAATGAAGTGAGCGGCAGTGGGACATGAGTGGGTGTTCATTTGATCAGTTTGAGCGTGCATGTTGCATGCTGTGCACATCAGACATCTGTCAGGTGAGTCTACATTTAGATTCGTCATGTTTCTGTGTAAACTAAATTTAGTAGAGTTACAAACATCTAATGAATCAATCATTTTGTACATCTCATTATGCCTGTTGGACATGCTTTGCTGCTTTTAGCTGGAACAAGCCTTGACAACACATGCTACTGATCATGAAAAACAGTCACTAAAAGAAGCTCTACAGTGAAAATAGTCAACTCTGAGCAGCTCACTCATGCATCTTCAATCACATATTGCAAATTAACAGTAATGGCATAAAACAGCATTGGATTAAAAGATGTTCAAGATGGCTCAGGCATGAAAGTTTTGCATCATTTGACTCCCAAATCTAACAGCAGTGCCTCCCCCTTTCCTTCAAATTTAGTAAAATGAAAGCAAGCTGCATCCTCAGCCACCCTCCCGCCCCATCAATCCCTTCCCCCCACCCCAATCTGGTACCAGAGGGCGACTTAATAGTGGAGTCAGCCACGCCTCCTCAGTACCTGCTGTCTCTGATAGGCAGAGAAGGTCTTCTCAATGTCCTCCAGATCCAGTATTTTGAAAACCTTGGCATCATCCACCTCCATCCACACAGTACCTTCCAGTTTATTCTGAGCAGGCGAGAAGAAAACTTGTTTTTAAAAATTGTAACACAAAACTGATCAATACATTCAAGACTTTTGCCTGTTCTCACCTCAGCTAGTTTGGCCCAGTTGAAAGACTTCAGCGGGTTGGCTGGCTGGGGAATGTTCTTCTGCATCAGAGAGGGCCCGAGAGGTGCTCCTGGAGGGGGAGGGATGCCTCCGATGGGTGGGCGTCCAGGAGGAGGTGGAGGACCACCAGGGGGAGGGGGTGGGGGAGGCGGAGGAGGCATCATGCCCCCAGGTGGCGGCGGGGGAGGTGGGACCATGCCTCTCATGCCTGGCATGGGTGGAGGGGGCACGGGACCACCTGGAGGACCCGGGGGCAGGGGAGGGCCTCCGGGAACAACGGCTGCTTGTCGCTGCTGGAGGAGAGGAGGAGGAAAGAAGCAGGGGAGGGTTGAACACTTTGCAGATCACACAGGGCAGGGAGATACTTTTAAAAGGGTCAAAATCAACAGAGTATCTACATAGGAATTAAATGCATTTTTATCAAATAATGAAACAATTAATGTGTTCTACCTTTTTTGTAACATATGACTTAGTATATATTAATGTGTGTGTATTTTGAATATTTTAGGACTTTAAATCTAACATACTGCACTCAAATTGCTCTGCATAACTGTGCCTAAGTTTTACTACTGATGCAATCAACAAATGAAGAAGCAGATTTATACACACGGAGGTGACAGCCTTAAATTGCTTCGTATATTGGCTAACTAAAGAGCCCCCCGACAAAGGAGGATTGGATCAGAATCATGGCGGAAATACATAACATGGAAAAGCTAACTTTTTCACTGAACCTACGTATGGACACGTTTGTTTGTTACTGGAACAAATGGCTGACTCACTTTAACGCACTGACTTATCAACAGAAAAACCTGTAAAAAAATTAAGAAAATGTCTGTTGTTGTGGTTGCATGGATGTGTGTGCGTGTGTGTATATGTGTACATATACTCTGTTGATGTTGACTGTATAGCCATAAGGAAGAAACATTTACAAAAGGAAGGAAATTAATCCTGTGCTAGGCTCATCTCCTCTAGTTATGTAAATAACACCAACAAAATCTATTGACCCTGTTGTTGTTGTTGTTGTTGTACAGAACTGTATTTCTGTTTGTCTGTGCCTTGTTTTCCAATCATTGTAAAATTCAATAAAAATAAAGTAAAAAAAAGAATTGCTTCGTAGATTTGCTTTTTACAGTGCCATGCATAAGTATTCAAACTCCTGTTTTTTCCACATTTGTGAGTGTTACAAACGGAAATTCAATTAAACTTATTTCCTTATTTATCGTTTGATTAACAAAGCAGTCAGAGCTTTGCATAACTTTCTTCTTCTAATTTTCAGTACCATCTATGATCTGTTTCTTCTTATCAAAATGATAGTTTGTTACATTTAAACCGCAGAGAATATATTTCAACTTGCAGTTGTAACATGTAAAGAATTTTAAAGGGGTTGAATTAGTTGCCTCATGAACTCTGCGGTTGCTCTGTTCAACAGTCAACAAGGTTTAATGTCACGGTTGGTATATAGAGAAACAACGTACTGTGCTGAGTTCGTGCAGTCGGACTGTGAGTTCGGCCACTTGCTGTTTGACATTCTTGTGCTCTGTGCTTTCCTTCTCCAGCTTCTCTTTCATCTTGTTAAGCGTCTGCATCATATCCTCCTTCTCTTGTGTCTTTGCATCACATTCACGTTCCTTTTTATCAAACTTCTGCTGCAACTCATGGTGCTCTGTGTTGAGAAGACAAAGGGATACACCTCGTTAACACTTAATACAATTTGGCCACCGACTTTAATGTACTACTCATTGAGGGTGAGTAATTCAGTCATACAAACCTTTCCTCATTTTCTCTGCCTGCTCTTTCCACTGTTTGACCTCATTCTCATTGACCAGCCTGCAGAGAGAGACACACATATAATCCACTACAGCTTCAACATGAATGACTCGGTTTTCTTAGAAACACTGTTGAGCACATGGCCTTGGTAACTTACAGGAAATACGAACACATCCTTCAATCTGACAGCTGTGTAATCTGTTCCATGCATTCGTTCATGTGTCAGTGTGTGTGTAGGGGGAATAATCGGGAGACTCACATCCGGACGACGTTCTTCACGTTAAAGTTCTCCAGTGGTGTGACGTCGGGGTCATGGCCTTTGTCGTTCTGCAAGACCATCTGCTGGACAATGCGGTCCAACAGCAGCCAGTACTGCACCGTGTTACCGCTCCTCTTATCTGAGGACAGAGGGAGACCGAGAGGTTGATTAGTCTTATTTGTTAAACAAAGTGATTGAGGTTAATATTCTCATTAGCAACATTAACATTAAAAGACTGTTACTATCAGACAGTATCCTTTCATTACTCTTTATTATTAAGCTGTGTTAAATTCTTGATTCTGATTCTTGCTTTTATCATATGAGCCAGTGAGAGCTTTTATGTACAGCACTTTGTGTTACAATGCCATTGTATGAAAAGCACTTTATAAATAAAGTCTGATTGATTGATTGATTGATCTACAACAAATACGCAGGCTAACATTTGAACTTGACTGAATTTAAATGTTCAATCTAATCTCAACTTGTCCTGCAAAGTAGAATCCCAACAGATTGAACAAAAGGGCTATGTGCATGATCCCTTACTGAACACTTATTTGCATTATGTTAAATGCATCATCACTTTTATTTCTACTCCTCTTTCTCACCAGCCCACACTCTATTAGTCTTATCTCCAGATGTAACACTCGTATATCTGTCGGAAGTGTAAATCACACTGTCAGTGGGTTCAAAGAATAACTGAGGAACTCTTTCTCAGAGAAGTAGGAGAGCCTCAAACAAGAAGGTTACTGGAGGAGTATTGAGGCTCTTTATTTTCAGGTGACACAACGTGGGAAAGCTGGCTAACTCCGATCAGGCGCTGCATTTTATGTTGGCTAACAACAGCCTCTTGCTTTGAGCATGTAGGGCTTTCACAGTCAGGCTGGGAATGTGCTTATCCAATTTCTGGCAGACCATTCAGGACAAAGTCAACAGCCTTATCTTTCTGGCGAGAAACCAGGATGTTCAGATGACTGACTATTTTGTGGAAGGATTACTCTTACCTTGCTTTGAGCCTTATTGTAGCGCAGGATCATTTTTATCTACTAACATCGTTCAATCCCACTTTACAGCACAAAGGAGTATGAAAAGCAAATGAGCTCTATAGTTTGCAGAACAGAAATGGACTCACGTGGCATGAGGAGACAGTGATGCAGGACAGACATAAAGTGCGGGTATGCATCAGTGTGGTTCATCTTCTTGCGTATGAGATCAAAAACTTGGCTGGCACTCTTTGTGTCTATATGTACCTGAAAGAAAAAAATGAAATGGTGAAACGACATCTTTGTGAGCATTAACTGTTCAAAACTCATGGAGACTAACGTCAACAAGCTATCTCTTCTGACTTACCGACTCAAAACGTTTTGACAAAGCCAGCTCGTCCTCGTTCCGCAGCATCTCAAAGTAGTCTAAATGTCTGAGAAGGAGAGAGGGAATTAAAGAGGCAGAAAAATATACGCTCTTTTTTTAATAACAACCACTAAAGAGGTTTCCTTGCTCAAACTTTGTGACCAAATTATTCTCTTATCTCTTTAATTTTGTGTCTTTTATCTGATTAACACACATTAGCTGGCCCACTGTCCAAGCTCCAGCTGCTTTTTGAATGTAGAAGGTGTCTCATTTTGTTGCATCTCACCTGTCTAATGTGGAGTTTTCATGAGAACGCAGCTTATCGATCACAGGCTGGATCCCCAACATGAGAAACTCGTATCGGAGATGGATACGAAACTCCACGCTTGTCTACATTTGGAAAAACAGAAGAAGTTTGTTAGCATAAATAAAGTGCAAACAATGTTTTTCCAAGTCTTCTGAGTGACCTTGTGGAGTGAAAGTAAGCTCCAATGCAGAAAACTCACCTCTCCAGCCCCCTGACTCAGCACCGCATTAATAAAGGACATGATGGCCGTTTTAAGGTTCACCTCATCCCTGTATCGCCCTGTACTCCGGTCCAGGTCGTTTATAAGAGTCTGAGGGATGACAGGTCATTACAGGTGTTAAAACATCTTTACACAACGTTGCTTTTTACTGACTATGTCTACCTGCACAAGATTTAAAATCACAGCTTTGTTCTGGACTCCCCCCCCACCTGAAATCTCGTCCTCTCGCAGGCAAAGCGTTGGTAGTGCAGCATGGCCTCCAGGATCTTTTTGTGTCCACCAGGGACGAGACACACAGCACCCATGATCTCCAGCACGGCCACCTTGGTCTTGATGTTCTCTGTGGCCAGGCTCTGAGCGATGATGTTGATACTCTCAGTGTGCGAGAGGACGTGGGCACGGCCCTGTGAGTTGTTCATGAGAGCTTTGATGCAGCCGATCAGAGATGTGTGGATCTGCGATTCGGTGGTCTCGTAGTCCATACTCTTCAGGAAGTTAAGGATGCATGTGAGGCCGTCCAGGTCGATGAAACGTGTTACGAACCTGAAAGAGGGCAAGCAAGAGGAGATCAATTTAGTTTAGGGACAGATTTATTGAAATGTTTCTGATATTACTTCCTTTTAACTGGAAATATAATACTTATAATGCATACATTTGCTGCAGTAAAACTATAGTATGAAATGCTTCATAGCTAAATGTTAGCTTAGTAAATGTTTGTCTGAGTCAGATACCCCTGATTGTAAATTCAAGTCAAGGAACACTTTTAATGACACAGCAATGCCCTATGAAGCTGCTTTTATTCTGAAAGGACGCATTTACATAAAGTTGAGAGCGACTGAAATGACTGACAGACGAGGTTAGAGGAGGGAGAACAAGAGGAAAATAGGTGGCATTTAACCGCAGGGACAGGGAGAAGATAAGAAGATGAAACTGTGCGGAATGAGGTTTCAGTCTACCTCATAGGTTGAGTTCTCAGAGCGGTCTTCAAGCTCTCGATGGTTTTGTTCCTCTCTTCCTCATCCTCTTTCTCCAGAGCGAGGAGCGTTGTTCTCTGGTGGAATAGAGATGGCACATAATAAAGATCTGATTCTGGGACACAATTTAACATAAAACATGAAGCTCATTTCTTAATTTATGTTCATTTTGGCGCCCCCTGTGGATAAAGTGCTACATCTCATCTTTTGGACGATTTGTCCTTGACATAAGTAGGAAATGTATCCCGTTTCCTTTCACAGTTAAACACATAACTCACTTTGTGTATTTGCAGTGGAACATGTATAAAAAAGCAGTTTCTGCAGTGGGCTGTGACTGACTCTGTCTGACACTCACCCTGCGGCGGACGTTTCAGGCATTAACGATATGATTAACAAATAAACATTCATATCATTTGCTTTTGCAGCTTATAAAGTGGCAACAATATAAATGTCAGTCTGTTTCATGACCAGCCAAACATTCCTCACTGCAGCTTTATTGACACTTATCATTAGTGTTGACAGGCTTCTTGGCTCACTTCTACTCGTTTCATTCAGTTTAAAGTAACTTTCTTTTCAGGCCCTGAGTTTGAAATACAAAATCAGAGCAGCAACAGAGATGTGGTCTTTCTTCAGAGACTACTTTATGACAGTTTTCATTTTAAAACAAAAGGAAAACAAGGTTTGAGTTAGGACTTACAGCTGCCATTGAATTGAGCTGATCAATGTAGTATTCAGGCCAACTAGTTGCACTTTTATTTTCTTCTTGTTCCTGAAAAACAGAGAAAAAAAAGAGTGTTAGTGATGCTTTGTAACACTTTGTAGGTTTTCTTTGCAAAGAACTTCACATAGTGGTGCAGGGAATATGAGATTAGCTAATGACGGGCTTATCCTTGGCTTATGAAGATTTTACATGGATTATTGGAACATGTTAGGTAAGAACATGGTCTTGAAATGAACATTTTAGAGTCACATGGAGGTGAAAAGTTGATGCATGACTGTACCTCATGTTTGAATGCATTAAAAGTTAAAAAACAAATGGAAAACTTTATGTTTTCGGTTTCCAGATTGATAACCTTAAAACACACAAACATGGACAAACACACGTGGATTAGGGACTCAAGGCATAAATAGCTACGAGACAAAAATGGAGCAAGAACTCCAAAGTAGGGCGACACAGATCTCCGGTCTGTTTCACCATGGCTGAGTTTGAGGAGGTGGTGAGAAGTACTGAAAAAAAAGAGAGCCCAGCTGCTTGAGAAAATCATGAGAGATTAGCAAATGAATGTTAAAACTGTGGATTGGGGTCATTCTCTGGCTTATGCTGAGATTAATGGCCTGACAGGCACGTTTGTATTAAAAGTAAAAGAAAAAACTGGAGGACATTTCCGAGGTGATTGAATTGTGTAACTCAAGGGGAAACACTGAGGAGAAAATGACTTGACCATAAACTTGGCTTGCACAGAAAAGCCCCCCCAGCTTTCATTTTAACCCCCGCTCCATTAAGCACAAGCGAGCTGTGACCATCAGAAACTAATTGGGCGTCAGTTAATAAAATGGCCGGCAGAGACTTGGCTGCTCGGGGCAGAAACTGCAGGCCTTGGCTGGTCTGCAAGGATCGTGCAGTGACAGGAAGGTCTGATCCTGCTGTTCCACTCTAGATCTGTGCCAGTCTGGCCGGGCGGGTGCTGGAAGAAGTTCAGTCCATTAGTGGAGCAGAGGTGGGACCACTTACTGTAGCATCTTAAGGAACTCATTTTTCAGAACAGAGGCCAGCAATCTTCAAACACTGAGATTTTCCTGGTTTATTTAGGGTCGTGATGGGAGAGGAAATTTAGGGGTGTATTCCTGGAAGTCTGTTTCTTCCCACATTTGACAAAGTAAAGATCAAAGACTCAATTGGAAACAGGAATTAATCTCAGTTTTTAGGCGTACAAGAACATGAAAGAGAAGTTAAGTTACAGCTCTGTAACTCTCAAAACTTAAAGGATTTTTTTTCTGGATGAAATCTGAAACCCAATTCCAAAATCTCTGCTAACAACCGAGTCGGTAAATCTGCTTCCTGGCAGATGATAAAGCCTAAAAGAGAGCTGACCAGAAGGAGGAAGAAGATTGATTCTCTGCAGCGTGATTTCATCAGTGCCAGTGCCAGGCCAAACCAAACAGCTCTGGCTTTGACTGACTTATCTCCTCCTGGCCTGCCTGACGTGGGCTGACAGTGCCCTGATAATGACCTGAGCAGCCAGATGAACGACAACAATGAGTGAGGACAGTAATTAGAACATCGTTTCAATCAGAACAACTAATTCCACGATGACCCACACTGAAACCTTGTCTGGAATCTGAGAGCAACAAATCACAACGGTACTACTGATGTGATCATGCCGGTTCATGTCTTTATGAAGCCAAAGTTTCTGTCTTTTTAACTTGGTGCATACGGTCCATTTTTGCCATTCAGTTTGGACATTTACTGTGCTGCTTCATTAGAGATGACAGTTTTTGTTGAAATTGGAATATGGATTTTAATTTCACAGTATAATATTATTGTATTTTGCTCCTGGCAACCCTGATAATAACCCCACATTCCTCCTTATCAGCCCAAGCCCTCCTCCCGCACACACACAAAAGCTGCACCTGTGAAGTGAAGCCTTCCTGTTTGCTTTGGACAACCGACTGCTTCCTTTGCCTCACTGCTCCACACACACTCTTTCCCTCATGAGTTGTATCTGTCTGGGATGGGGCCAGAGCCTGCTGCCGAGTCAGCAATATTGATGTCTCTCCTTTCCGCCCTCCTCCTGCAGGTCGATGCGGCGTAAAGATTGGGACTCATCTAAAACCTCCTCTACCTTCTCAAACAGAAATGAGCCTCTGAGGCCGAACAGTGGCAAAATAACTTTCTTAGAACTTATGAGGGAGCTTCAAATGAGGTCATTAATTGGGACATAGCAGAAACAAGAGCATGCACTGAGCTGTTTTCATCTCCTCACCAGCATTTGCCTTGTTAATGTCAGCCAGTGGACACTGCATGAAGCCAGATTAAACCAGAAGTGCATCAACAACACATAAAATCAGTTGTCAGTCAAATCCATCGTGGCTTGTTTGTAGCTTTGTGGGCCTCTGTCATTTCTATTGACTCATAATACATTATATAAACACACATAGGTATATTTCTACATTCACCCTGAAAATACATCACTGACCACACAAATCTTTACAGGAATAGTTAAGCACCTTAGAAAATATGCTTGGAAGCTTTCTCTTAAAGCTAACCCAGTTAGCTAAGCCTGAAGACTGCAAGCAGGAGGAAAACAGCTAGCCTGGCTCCGTCCCAATGGCAACAAAGTCCACCTAACAGCACAACCAAAGCTCATTAATCATAACACTCTATCTTGTTTAATTTATACACAAATGTAGAGTAAGAGTTGAGATACAGCTTCACTGGGAGTAATATGCAGGACTATTTATTGGCACAGTGAGTATTACCCCAAGCCTTGATACAAGATCCTCTTATCGGATTCTTAGGAATATTCTCATTCACTGACTTTCCAAAATGTTGAACTGTTCCTTTAGTGAGACTGAATTCTGTTATACCATGATTATTTGACACCCCATTAACAACTTTCTATTTACTCTCTTGACTGATAACGGGGGCGGCTGTGGCTCAGTGGGTAGAGTCGGTCGTTTACCAATCGTATGGTTGGCGGTTCGATCTCAGCTCCGGCAGTCACATGCCGAAGTGTCCTTGAGCAAGACTCTGAACCCCGAATTGCTCCCTCTGTTGTTCAGAGGTGTGTGAATGTGAACAAATGAGATTAGCTGATGGTCCCTACTGTAACAGCCTCGACCGTCAGTGAGTGAATGGGTGAATGTGACTAGTAGTATAAAAGGTGTAAAAGCGGTTTTAAGTGGTCAGAAAGGCTAGAAAAGCACTATATAAGTACGAGTGAATTTATCATTTACCATAACAAAAAAATTTTTTCAAGTATGAAATTTGGGACTCAAGATTTCTTTTATCAAACCAGCAAATATTCTGTACCTGAGATGCCTTTCTGCAGCTGAGTTGCTAGCCTGTGCTGCACACTGACATGCCAGCTGTGCCTCTATCACACCAAGCGGCAATCCTTGTTGATTAAAAGAAAAGCAAATACACGTAAATGCAAAAAACTGCAGTTCCTCGAGCATCCACTTGAGGCAGGCTACAAAAGCCAAGGACCCTTGATAGGGTCTCATATTAAAAAGCCCATTTTAGAGCAGAATTAAACATGCCTGCTTCAAAATTGGTTTTCATCTCTTTGCCCTGTTCCTTTATTCATGAAAGGGGAGAATTCTCTCATTCATTCTGATCACATCAAGGCTGCATAATCAACTCCTCCTCTGTCAGTTTCCAGAGCAATCAGAGGTTAGCTGGAGTCAGCATTTCCAATATGGCAACCACCATCACTTCATCGCTTCATAATGCCTCTTCAGAAACCACTGGCTGACACCGCTGAGACTCCACAAGAGTCCATGTTTTATACATTCGGCGCTCTAAACCCACACACTCCTGACCTCTAGTTCTCAACCTGATGTGGGAAAAGATGGAAACACTTGTAAAGCCAGTCTTCATGTTAGTCAGAACAGAATATCCTACACAAATATCAGCAAAGCATCCGCCAAGCTGAGTGCTGACGGTTGAGTTTTCCTGCATGTGGAGGAGGGAGAGGAGGAGCAGCTGACAGTCCTTTTATCACAGAGAGAAGGCATAATGAAATGTGACTCGGCCACAGAGGACTATGTTAGTATGTTGTGGCTACATAGACGCCTTAATATGACAGGTGTGTTATCAGAAAAGACATGACTCCAGAGAAAGCCTACCTGTTATTCTATCAAGGAGGATAAAACAATCAGACTTGGAGCTCGCAGGTCACAAGGAGTATTTTATAACTCTGAACACTCTCTTCTGTGTCAGTGGATGTTCTAATTGTTACACTCCCTCTACACATGACTATTTTTAAATCCACCTTGTGTAACATTCATGTAAATGAATCCTCCTCACAGGTTCCTGATCAGGCAGCACGGACGTTTTGGTGTTTTAATAAGGAACGTGACAGTCACTGAAAATAAACACAAGACTACTCCTTGTTGTGTTGGAGTGCTCTGCTTGAAACGTTAGCTGCGTTTTGTGCACTATGTTCGACAGTAGAATTTGTTTACCACATTACACACTCTTCTATATACCGATGAATGCCAAAGCTTTTCTAAAATGTTCATCGACTGCGTGTAAACGTTCAGTGTGTTTCAAAAACGTTCCTCTCTGATCTGCAGAGGAGCGAGCTTTGAGAGCTCTGCATCTCTTTAGCCAAAGTTCTGTTGATACCAATAATACCAGGAGGTGTGGGAGGTCCGGTGCAGAGGCCTTAACATGTCAACATTTCACAACATGCTCTTAAAAAGAACAGTTGCATAAAAAAAATACGGAACCAGGAGGAGTAGCATAGATGGGATCATAGTGGAAAGGATCAGCTGTGAAAAAAACCACTCACGACCCAGTTTAGAATAACAGAGGAACCTCAGGTCAAGTGCATAAGAGGGAGAGTTTCTCCTGATGGTTTTCTGGGGAGAAAGATTTTTGCATATATGATGACAAAAGCATGTTGCATCATTTCTCTGGGAATTTCTTATGGTCTATGGGGTTTGAGCAGCGAACTGTGGGTTGCTTGAGTTCATTTTCTAGTCAGATTATTATCCCCTTGTCATTCTTTCTCTGTCTCCTTCCATTTACAATCAGCCTTTTACAGTATGCCACCTTATACTGTGATGGCAAATAGGGATGCACCGATTTCTTGGCCAAAACCAAAAAACCGAAACACCGAAATAAATTCTTATGCCAATTATTAGTTGGGAGACCGGGACAGTTGTAACATTTCACACCATGGATTTGAGATTAAGCCATGCATTTTCTGTTTGTGTTGCACAGGCATGTTCTAGGCCATTTATTATCAGACACTTGAAGCTAGTTTGTATAGCAGTTTGAACACACTGGGTTAAAAGAGCTCAAAGTTATAGACAGAAATGTCAAAAATGTTACAGCTGTCCCCGGTCTCCCCTAGCGTTGCATTTATGGCTCTGCCTGTGTGCTAACCTCACTAAAATCAATGATCTCATTGAACATATCAGACAACGAGGGTGCATGACCCTCATCTGGTTCAGAGACGAGTCCTTTTTTCTTCGTTCTGTATAGAGGCCTGGATCATTTCTCGTGTGTGCTGCTTTATTCCCACATCCAAGTAATGATCTTTATAACGCGGATCAAGTACAGTCACGATGAAGTGCAGAGGATCCAAATAGATTTCAGTGAAACGTGTGCTGACAGACTCTAAGAGCGTACTTTTCATTGTTTTCACTCCATGGTCCGTCTCAACCTCTTTGCTTAGAAGACGCTTTAGTGCTGCAGTTAAAGGAATAACGGATGCAGACATGTTGGCTCTTATCCAGACAAGCGCGTACTGGCCACAGTTTTTGCTTGCATCATCACAACATTCTGTTTCGGCTGTGTTGTTTCGGTGATAAAAGTATTTCAGCAGAAAACCGAATATGCACTTTTGGGACATTTTCGGTGGCCGAATTTTCGGTGCATCTCTAATTATCCCCTTGTCATTCTTTCTCTGTCTTTTTCCTTTTACAATCAGCCTTTTGAAGTATGCCACCTTATACTGTGATGGCCAATCAATAGAATAAACTTACCTAATCCCAACATTCAGTCAAATGGGGATTTGCACCTTTTACAGAGTAGAATTTGAGCACTATTATCACTACTGAGAATTTCAAGGTGCCTTGAACCAGGGATCTCAGAATCTCAAAGCCGTAATGATAACATCTAAATCAACCTAGATCTAGTCCATTTAGGAAATGCAAGAGACAAAAACAAATCTTACAATTGCTACACCCATCATTGCTGAAAATCTATCTTTATTGAGGAGTACATCCAAATTCTAATCCTTGTTTTTCCTTCCCAGACTTGCAGGACTTATTACAAACCCTGGGAGAAAGACCGACATCGTTTGCTTCAGGCGTTATGGATCATTCGGTATTATGTCCTGAATTTTAACGTGCGTCTATTTTTCATTTCATTTGTGGTTGACACACCTGACATCCAGAATGAAAAAATAATCACCCACATTCCTCTGATACTGTACTCAGACGACCGCTCACATGCTCGAGCCTGTTGTGAGGAGAGATACTGAGGTACGGCTCTTGAAAGTGCACAGCTTCAGGTATCAACAAATCACAGGGGAGAGATCGCACGAACTTGGCAGCTCGGGATGAGCAGCCAGTCCTGTTGGCAGCGAGCGTGTGGAGGCTGATGTGAGGTTTGACATAATTCACAGTGAGAGTCTTAGTACCTTCTTTTTGCTGCAGTAGATCTGCCATTTCTTCTCTGCGGGCAGAGCGAACATGGCCTCCCTGTGTTTCTCGGAGAGGTCGAGCTCATCCTGCAGAGAGAGGGGGAAAAAATAGACAAGGTTAGAAAATGCCGGCGAGGAGGAACTACAGTTTCCACACAATCTTTCATTGGTGACTGCACAGAGGAGATCATCATTCCCATAACAAGCTGCATGAGCTATCAACCATCAACGCTGCAAATGTAGATAACCACATATAAATCAATTCTGTGTTTTCAAAACAAAACCATGTGCACTAGGAAGTTGCATCACAGCTCTGCTCTTCATTCAGAATTTGTTTGTGCTAAATCTCTTCATATCAGCACCCTGCTCCTGTCGTAAATCCAACAGGACTGTGAATCAGATCACATGTCTCGCAGACTTTGGACGTGTTAGTAATGGAGGGAGGAAGATAAGGAGTGGCCTGTCTGCCTGACATGTGGTAACAAACATCTGGAGACAACATGGGTCCAAAACATATGACCAATATTTCACAGAGGCACACAAAGGGTGCTGCTGGGAAGTGCTGGAGTAAATACCGCAGAGCGTTTCAGCGTTCTTGGAGCAGTTCTGTTTCAGCTGAACATGTGAGGAATATAAAAAGTGAACACCAGTGCTTGTTATCGTTGCATATTCAGACCAGTTTGGGGTAGAATTAAAGTATGATCTGTGCGGATAATGATTGGTTTCATGTGTTGTATCACACTTAAATAAGTAAACAAGTGGTTGAAATCACAGGGAAGTCTTTAAAGCAGTTTAGCTTAAAGCTGGGGTTGGTAGTCAGATTTAGATACACTTTTTGTTATACTGGTTAAAATGATCTTTATGTCCCGATGGCAATCAATACATAATGTGTTCTTAAAAAGGAGTGAAAAGAGCTGCTATCTACAGCCGGAGTAAACCTGGGGAAACACCCACCAATCACCGCCTTTAAGGTCCAATTTTTTAAACAAATCAAATCCCGTCCTGCCGTTCTGCCCGCCTCCTGCGCATACATTTCCCTGGCGTTCATTCCCCATCTCCTGCCTCTGCTTCCCCTGACTCTATTTACTGCCCCTCTTGCTCGACCTCAGGCCTGTCCCCTCTGACCCAATGAGGTGCTTTGCTCAGGACTGTAGTCCGGATCAGAGTCTAAAAAGCTCTCACCACGGGGGCTCTGACAAGCAAAAGAATTAATGACATTTAGTAAGTCCTACAGAAAATGTATATGTGCTGTAGGGTCCGTCCGGAAGCTGTAGTGATAACGAGCCGGTTCGTGAACACGTTGAGCTTTAATAACCGGTCACTGTCGGCTGTGATCACGTCAACCAACAAAGCAACAATCAATGTTTGAATGAGTGAAGAACTTCTCCTCTTGTCTCTCCTCTCTCTTGCTCGCACACTCTACACCTCTCCTGATGCCTTCACTAACTGTCAACACTGTAGGAATTAAGAGCATCTACACTGAACACGTTTAACAAACAGTAGAGCTGTTACAGTATTATATGTATTATAACTTTTCTCCTGATATCATGTCACCAGTACAACTGGATAATGCTAGCATGACAGTTATGAGTACTAACAATAGCCATGTTTGTTTGTGTTTTTAACTTTCACTATGATAATGTTTTGGTGAGGACCGGTTTTGAATCAGTCACCATCATATGGTAACAGGGGCGTCGTTTTGGAGGAGCTCCGAGGGGAGGGGGGAGGTGTTAGACGGAGTCCTGAGGAAATGCTACATTCAAACTCAAGCGGCAACCTCCTGTCTCAAACGATGAAGCCCATGCGGAAGTGCTATAAACTGCAATACATCGAAAATCCGCTTGAGGCTGGCTGCAGAAACACCGGAAACCACATAGACATGAATGGGAATAAGACAATCTTTGTCGCATTAATAACCATGTTTACAGCCTGGTTCAAAAAACGGCTTGGCCCTATGAAGCCAATCTCCCTAATGGCACACACTGTACTGGGGGTGAATTTTTTTCTAACGTGACGGTTCAGAAGATATTAAGATTATCAGTTTTACCCAAATAAGGACATGACCGACGTGACTCCCGGTCGGGAACACATAGCTATTGGCTAGGAGGCTCACACTACGTCACACTCTGCCTGGTTGAGTTCCGCATTTCCAATATGGCTGCTGCCGTCGATTTGCTTCAAAACAGCTCTCAGGAACAGATGGGTGACATCACAGATACTACGTCCATATTTTATACAGTCTATGATTCAAACTCATGCTAGTTTTCCATGACTACCAACCCCAGCTTTAAAGCAGGTGCTATTTTAGTAACAAATGGAGATGAAGTAAAAAATGTATGATATACTTTTTAACACCGACTACTTACTAAGGAAAAGGTCTTCTGGGAGGTTTTTGCAGTATCCATCAAGCCCCATGGATCAATTTGTGCACTGCTCTAATGTCCTAAAAAGGCAGTGTGGACTATTGATTGGTCTGATAAATTAGGCCTACATAGTGAGTAACTGAACTGGAAAAAGGAAGCTTATTGAGCTGTATGTTTTATTGATCTCTTAGATCATAAAGTGTATCTTGTATGCTTTTTGCTGTAATAGATTTCGTCTCCATGTTTTTTGATGGTGAATGACAGAAGCCGTATGTCCAAGTTAAGCTTCTTTTCTAATCCGAAACAAACATGTTTATAGGAAGTTCTTAAAATGAATCTGGAGGTCAAAGGTCAGATGTAATTGATCGTAACAGAGCAGGTGGCCTCAACTTTTCGCCCCAACTTTTTTTTCCAGCAGGCTTGTTCCGATTATACACGCACATGGTGGCTCAGACTGCGCGAACAGAAAAGCACGTGGCTGTTTTTTTTGTTTTTCTTTCGGTAAACAGAGCAACTGAAAGACTCCTTGTCGTCACACTCAACTCACTCAATTATGTCTTCATAAAGGGCGGTGGACAAAAACAAGCAATTAGCAGATGGAGGAGGCTGAGACACTAAGAGTTCCTGAATGAGGTCCATTGATGTGCAAAAATGTCATGCTCAGATTACTGTGGCAACCACGGGACAGGAAAATGGGGCAGGAGAGGGAGGAGGGCACGACAAATTAGTAGTGACAATAAGACAGAGAAAGAATGGCAGCGTGGCCCCGTTACACACAAGATAGTGTAAAGTGGGAGGAAGTGACGGCCTGTTTGTGAATGCTTTCATTGAGGTTAAAAATACTACATTTGAGACATTAAGAGAGTTAAATGAAATAGTAAAACATCTGAGCCTGCTGGGTTTTAAACATGCATTAAAAAACAAATATATATATAAATTATTTTCATGCAAATTGAAGAAATAAACCATCAGATCAGTATTGCAGACTCCTGTAATGTGCATTATTCATAAAGCATGGTGCTTTAGATATCCAGAAACATTGAATTATAGATCACTATAAAAAATAAAGATTGTGTATACGTACTAAGAATAGGGTCAAGACCAGCTCAAAGTTTTAGAAAGACGTCTAGGGAGGGATGCAGAGTAATCAAGAAGACTACAAGACAAGATAGAACTGTGATTTTATCTCAAAATCATTTCTATGTTGGACAGATATCATTTCTATCTGATCTGTCTCACAGCTGCAAAGTTTGGAGCCAGAAAAACAGAAAACTGTTTCACAAGCGTTTAATGTAACAAGGCTCACATTGTTCTATATGTAACCTCCTAATATGTGGCACTCAGCCCCAAACCCAACCATTGGAAGTCTTTGAAATGGCTCACAAATATATGTTTTTTGTTTTTTTAAAGATGGCTAAGTCATACCCTTAAAGAACTGAGGACTGTGATGTTTTCCAAACATTACCTCAGAAGAACTAAGCAGCACATTTGAAGGGGACTATTTTCAGTCGTGGATGTATACATATTTTGTGCTGCATTTATATTTAAAATAGTAGGACAGTTTAAAGGTGGGTTGACGGGGCGCTGGTGGCCTAGTGGTCTAAGCGCCTCACATACAGAGGCTATAGTCCTTGTCGCTGAGGTCGGTGGTTCGTCTCCCGGCCTTGACTGTTTCCTAGATGTCTTCCCCCACTCTCTATTCTCAACGTTTCCTGTCTCTTCAGCTGTCCAATGATGAAGTGATATTTAAACTTATAAGCTTTTCTTTGAATGACTGCACACAGAAATACCTAAAAAAAGCTCATGGGTTGTCAGGGGCCACAGAGGGTTAACATACTACAGCAGTTTTTGGAGCTTAGATATGTGAGTTGTAAGGGGTCACTCACATTAAAGGGTCATTTTGTTATGATCAGAAATATTACATGTAAATACACCACAGCTGTGAGTGTCACTAACAATTTTGAAAGAAGGTGGAACCCCCAAAAATGTTAAGTGCCAAAAACTGCAGTTCCTCTGTAAAGGCAGATTAAGGTACAAAACTAAACAGTTTAAGATGTGAGTAAAATCCAAGATTGAAGGTTTTAACCTGGCATTTAGAAAAATATAGAAATTCTCAGAGTAGTTATTTATAGGAATATTTGAAATTGTACTGAAACATGAATTAAAGGCTCCTTTTCAAGTAACATCTGCTCTAAGTCTCCTCGAGAGGACAAAGCAGAATGCAGTCTTACCACCAGCTCGGAGAACATGCCGTCCAGCTCATCGTATCCTGGCATCGGCAGTGCCGGCTCCATGGCCTGCAGGGCGAAGTCCTCCCGCAGCCTGTAGGTGATCTCCGGATGATCGTTGCTGTTAAAACAGCAGAAGATGAAGGAGAGGCCGCCACCCCGGCTGCCGCCGCCACGTTTCCGAGGAGCCATGGCTGTCCGATGCACCGGCCTGGTCAGGTTATGAGGGTTGGAGGCTCCTCCACGGCTTCTTTACGGCCTCCTCCACCTCAGAGTTTGGCCTCCGTCAGAGATTACTGTGAATGTAGAGAGGAGTGATGCTGAGTATTCAAGATAAAACTCAGTCTGAATGCACAGACAGAAGATGATACGATCTGTGAGTATATCAAGAAATGAAAGTTAACTTTTTACTTCCAGTTCTCCTAGACAAATTCAAAGCTGCACAGAAACAATCTTAGAAACCACAACAAAATCCTTATCAAGGCTTGGTGTTGTCAACATTTAAGACCCAACCCTGTTTTAGTTAAAGCAAAGTGAGAATCAATTACACAGTATGTCACTGTGGGGGTGTGATGTTTGAAATAGAGACCATAATTAGCCAGGATTGGTGCATTCAAGCCTTTTCATCTCCTTTACTTTCCTACTTAGCATCAGTTTTCCTCTGCAGCCCCTGTGAGCAATGATTAGAGGGGTGTGTTTACAATGACCACAGTGAGAGGTGTGTGGAGTGTTGGTGAGGACCGTCTCAGTAACGGTGCGTAAAGAGCAAAAACAGGTCTTCTTGTAAAGTCATTATGAAGCGTGCCTGTGTCGTTTCAATTGACAGGTGAGATTTATAACACGGAGTCGACGTCAAACCCAAACATACGCTGCTTCAATCATCCCGATAATCATCTCTGAACTCTCCTGGCACGACTCTCTGACTAAGAACACATGATTACACATTTGGTTTGTAGCAGCTGCAGTTTTTACCAGCAATGTAGGATATGTGTGCAGGCTGTTGCCTCATCGGCCTGACTATTTATTGCAGATAAAAATACACAGCAGAGATCAGCTGTCAAAAATGAACAGCATTGATGAGCAGGGTTGAGCACATTACAGGGAGTCTTATCCCACCAGGTGCAGATCCAGTGTGCCTCAAAACATGCTCATAGGAGACTTCCGAACACTTACTTTGAGGTAGATTGAAGCCATGACAGCAGAAAACTTAATGTACGACAATATAACATTTTGAACTGATTGCTGTGAAACTTGGGGACAGCTTTCATGGTCCTCAGATGATGCATCCCAACATTTTAAGTCCTCTGATTGTGCCACCGTGAGTTTTGCTTTCACAGTTTGAGTGATGCACCTTTACAATAAAAAAGAAATCACCCAACATGCTGCTTTTAAACATCGTCCAATCATCCACAGCTGTGTCTTTGTGTTCAGAGCTTATGAGAAAATGTTAGCGTGCTAACATACCACACTTAGATGGTAAACATTGTACACATTACTCATGCTAAACACAAGCATAAGCAGGGTCACTGTAAGCATGTTAGCATTATAGCTAGGGGTGTAACGATTCATCTAATACATCGATGCATCAATTTATATTCCTATGATCCGAGTACAATGATCTGTGCTCGGCAAGTTGGCGTTCCGCACAACATATCGATCCAACATTGTTTTAAAAGGTAATAAATCAATTGTGTACAGGAAATAACACATTGGATTTAAGCACGGCAGACTTTATATGGATGTGGTTCTTTTGCACTTTTAATGATAAAGACTTTAAACGTTACTGAATTGAGGCTGCCTGTCTGTGACATCATCACCACGCGCCAGCAGACAACAAAACAGCATAGCGGATGGCAGAGGAGAAGCCAGCAAGCAAGAAATTATCAAGCCACCATTGCGGTCCAGTGTGTGGAAACACTTTGGCTTTTGCAAAGACGGAGATGTTCTAAATAAGTCGTTTGCTGTTTGTAGGATATATAAAGGTCAAGTAAAGTACCACGGCAACACAACAAATCTATCCAACCACCTACTAAGGCGCCATGGGATTTCACACAACGCCGGCCGTCCAGGCACCTCAAAACTCTGTTGTTTACTTGTTTGTTTATATCCATAAATAACTGATTCCTGATTCCCTTATCAGAAACAACAGGAATCTAGGACTGTCCAGTGTCAAGGTATTTATTTCACAGTCACACTGGTTGAATTTTTGGCTAAAAAGTTACTGATTCGATTTCACGTCACATTATGCCTGGTTGAGTTCCGCATTTCCAATATGGCTGCTATCGATTTGCTTCAAAACAGCTCTCAGGAACAGATGGGTGACGTCACAGATACTACGTCCAGTATTTGTACAGTCTATGGTGGTAACGTATCCTGAGGGGGGGGGACTAGTCTCTACACTGGAGAAAAACAAGGCACACAAGTCGCTCGAAGCTTATAACTATGTCATCTGTGGTCGTACACAGCATGTCATACATCACATACATCAGTTTTGTTTCTAGAAATCAAAAATCCCCCCAAGCCGAAGATGAGCACACAAGACCACTATATAGGAGATCAAGGTCATAATAAACAAACCAGAGGACTGGCTGACATTTTAAAGAAGTCAGTCATGGATGATGTAAATAAACAAATTAAAAGTGACAGTTTGCTACATTGCTAAATAAATTAAAAAAACAGAAATAAAGGGTAAGAGTCTTTGACAAGTCAAACCTGGACTCTGGCTGCAGAAAACATGAAGTTTGATTTCTAATGTGAACAAACAGACAGACAGAGTGAGAGAGGGGACAGCTGGCAGGGAGATCTCTTAAGTCTGCTGGCTCGACTCAGAGCAAGAATAATGAAATTAAGTGCACAAGATCTCTTTGAGGTCTGGCAAATAAAGATGTTGTGTCCAGATATCTGCGAGGACACAGCCGTCAGCTTGTCACAGAAACAGCCTGACGGTCTTCCTCCCTGTGGTGTGGAACGCTGTGAGGCCAAGTATCATAATCACAGAGGCTGCGCTGACCTGCAGGAATTTCTGGACATCTGTTTTTTTTTGGTGACCAGCAGCTCAGTGAACATAACCAAAGCCTTGTGACCTTTCCCAGTGTTTCCCCTTTAAGTCAGAGGTTCCACCCTGACAGAATCGACTCTATGAAGTGTGATGGAGGCTACTTTGACCGGGTCAGGTCACGTACATTACTGTAGTCGAAAACCGCAGGTCCTTTTAGGTTTCTTTGTCTGTGTCCTCTATCCAGCAAATAAACTTTACATATTAGGAGCACATGCTGGATTGTTGGAGGGATATCATCGTGTTCCAAATTATTATGCAAGTTGCATTTTTGTGAATATCTTAAAAACTGTCAACAGTTGTTTTCAAATTTGTCAAGAAGTCAGATAGTGAATATATTTCTTGAACTGTGTGGTTAAAATGATGCTTTTTGGCTGTATTTTTAAATAAATGCAGAATCTGCAGAAATGAGTGTGCCAAATCATTATGCAAGTTGGTGATAAGAGCATATCATTTGTGAAAATTAAAAACTAGGCACCATTTTAAACGTTCTATTGATTGAAAATAATAATATTTACTACAACTATATTCAAACTTCAACAAAAACAACAGTTTTCTTTACATTTGTATACAAAATAAAACTTTTAATGTCTTTGAAACATTTCAAATCTAAAGTGTTTCTCAAATGTCCAATATAACCTCCTTTTCTTCCAGTGAGGGTCAGAGGTCACTGGTAAACTGATTTAGTGAGGTTTCTGATGACTTCTCTGCTGACACTGTGAGCTGTACCTTGTATGGTTTTCCAAATATGCTCTTTTGAGCTGTATTTCTTGCCATTACTGTAAATTATCTCCATTATTATTTACCACAAGTTCTCAGTCGGGTTGAGATCAGGTGAGCAGGCAGGCCAGTTCATGAGGCGAGGTTATATTGGACATTTGAAAAACACTTTAGATTTGAAATGTTTTAAAGACATTAACAGTTTTATTTTGTCAGATCAGATTCCTTGGATTATTTTCGTTTTCTCAGTAAAGACAGTAGATGTACCAGCAGCATGTGTGCAGGAGCTGACAGTATGCTCAAAGACAGGGTCATACGTGACCATACGTGGGATAAAGTACACAGCAGCTAACTCTTACTAACACACTGAATAGTATATTTATTTTGACACATCCTTGACTTTTCTAAACAGACTACCAGAGGCCTCTGCAGCAGCTGCTCTCCTTCACGCTCACCATCTATTCTAGCATGAAGGGGAGAAGCAATTCAAAGCCCTCTTTGACCATATTAGTCCACAAAGCGTCTCATCTTTTCCATTCGCTAAACCAAGCTGTAAACTTTGCATTGAGTGGGATAGCACCGGTCCCTGTCCAGGTACAGAATCCGGCTGATATGCCACAACTTGGCCATGTGGGGAGGGTGCAGAGAAGGGCGCCTAAGGTCTGAACAATCAGACCATGTCACTGCTCAGACTTTGTGTAATAGTTAACCTGCGAAACCCGAGTGCTCCGACATTGGCCTCAGGAGGTTTTCTGTCAGACGGTCAAGGTTCCCAACATAACAGAGGCCTGTTAGGACAGGAGGACATTCCTCTCATAGCCAGGTGAGATTTGTGACCCTGAGCAGCACATTTCACAACACCTTCCTCCCTCACCTGCAATTGGGGGGGGGGGCACATATCACTCAAAATCTCAAATCAAGTTTAGCTCCACTGACCCCAGCTGTCCAAGCAGAATGAGAGGTTAGGAGTTTGAAATGTTAACACAAGAGGTTAATGATGATGTGGTGTGAACTTTCCTCACAGCCATAACCATTTCTGTGCTGTAGTAGAGAAACATCATAACTTTTGTACGCTGTTGATTAAAGCACAAAGCCGCTTCTTTAGTACTCCGTCTTTTAAAAACATGCCATAATTAAACCCGCCCTCATATATTTGCACAAACACTCTTCTCTTTGTCTGTGGGAGATTTCTATCCTTGGATAGCCTTGTTGTTTTCGGGACCATGTGGTTTGGCGGATGACCTGGCGCCGGTCCAGACTGTAAAAAGCGATCCTTGTATTTGCAAAGTGAGGGAGAGCTCGTGCACGGAGCCTTCCCCGGGAGGAGCTCTCCGTTAAACCTGAAGAGAGTACTGTCAGGTCAGCCGGAGAAAAGACAGGAGCATCTTAAGTTAAACAAAGAGATACACTCACGTTACTGAACATGTGCAGAGGGGAACGGAGAGCAGAGATGATAAATTGAAGGGTGAGCTGAAACTTTTCACCCAGCTGTCTTTTTCCAGCTTTGCTGAGGCCTCTTTTTTTTCTTTTTACCTATTTCATTCTGTCCATTCCACTCAAACCTTTCGCCTCATCCGCTATCCAAGCTTACTTTCAGATCGGCATGCCATTGATGCACTGACATGAAACAATGTACATTAAATAATGTTACAATCTGCTCAAACTAATGGTGTCATCCCTTGCAGAGGTAGCCATGTGGTTCAAAAACAGGCTGTCACAGCAGCCCTACTTAGACATGTGGGCCATGATATCAAAGACTTAAGGTAATAAAAGCTACTGAATACTGGAACACCTTTGCAACATGTAAAATAAAGCAGCTAAAAAAACAGAGACTGTTAACTGACATCAAAATAATTGCTGTCACAAACAGAGGCTTTGTGTTTTATCTACAAACACTTAGAGGTCAACAGAGAGTTGTTGCTAATAAGCTGAACTGTGCCTCACTTAGAGGAGGAATGCAACCTTGGAGGAGGAACACAGTGGACAGTGGTGTATTGAAAACAGATGTGTGAAATACCTTCTTCTGCACCAGCTGGCATCTCTCAGCTGTTTCTGGTGCAGAGGTTGACTTTTAATTTCTTGTATCTATGTCTGCCTGTATCGTGCACCTCAGGATTGTAGTCCAAAACATGACTTAACACAAAAAGCTTGATGTTTTTAGCTCCACGGGAACACTGATTATGAGATTATGTGCATCATTACCAAGCGGCAACCTCCGGTCTCAAACTATGAAGCCCATGCGGAAGTGTTATAAACTGCAGTTCATCGAGGATCTGCTTGAGGCTGGCTCCGGAAGTACCAGCAACCACATACACACCAATTCAAAAAGCCGATCTTTACAGCAGAAATAAACATGTTTACAGCCTGGTACTTAAGACAAGAGTAGTCTGGATAGCTCAGTTGTCGATCGGCACACACTGTACGGGGGGTGAATTTTTTTCTAACGCCGCAATTTGGAAGATATTCAGATTACGAGTCTTCCAATGAGAGGCACAGCTGACTTGATTGACAGGCGGGAACACTGTAGCTGTTTGCTAGGAGGCTCAAAGCCCGCCTCTTTATGTCACAATCACTCGACAGCAGCAATATGTCTGGCGCAGACGATTGGCCTCAAAACAGCGCTTCAGAAACAGATGGGTGATGTCACGGATACTACGTCCATATTTTATACAGTCTATGATCATTACCCCTTAAATTAGAAAATAAAGAACCTTGTATCAGGCAGCAGGGTTGCCTCACCTTGCATTGTTCCAAAAAGGAGCTTCAGTATGTCTCTCCTGGGCTCAAGTACTATAATTAGCATAATCTACCTTTTGGAAATGTCCCTGAGCAACGCCAGGCTTCCTGTACCTGACCTGACTGTGGAGAGAACACAAGAAAACAACATTTGTCACAGGAAATGGAATCAATAAAGTGCCATGCTGCTTTTATTATCATCCGCCTAAATCAACCTGACAAAACCACAGCTACCAAAACACACACCCTAACATGTGGCGTTTTGAAAGGTTTTGTAGAAATGGGGACATTTTTAAATGAAAACATGTTCCTGTGGTCGACTGAGGGCTTGGTTTGCAAAGAGTTGAGCTCCAGATGTGTTTTAGGCTGACCAGAGAGACATTTGGTGCACTAAGTTTAATCTTCTTTTCTGATTTGGGGATTTGGGGAGGATCAGACTGTAGTATTTTAAACGCAAGGCAACTCATCATCAAAGGCTGTGTTTTACGCAATGCAAGTACATTGAACTCAAATGTTTCTCACACTGATAAAACTCTGAGAATCACTGGGCTCTGAGTGTGTTTCTATTAGAAAAGAAGCCACCGGAGACTCAGTTTGTGGTTTGGAGATTAAATTTTGCTTCTTTTCAGAGGTTTTTTGGGAATTTAGGGAAACCCCCATCTCTGTTTAGCACCACACATTGTAATTTATTTTGGATCAATTTGGACAGCTGCAAACAAAAGGCTCAGGAGTCCCACAGTGAAGGCTGGTGGTAGTCCTTTCAAAATACACAGCCTGAGCTCAGGGCTGCCCGGCCGAAAATCAATCAATGTTTGGACACAGAGCGGTTGCTAAATCTGTGAAACTCAAATCTGTTTTGACCAAACCACAAAGTGCTTGATAGTAGCAACACAATCCCTCTTCATTTACACAGTTGTAAATCCTGAATTTGCCAAGCTTTTGTTCCAAAAGATGAAAACATGACATTTTTAATTTTTTTTTTTTGCTCATAGCTCAATTAAATGATCTGATCTAGTGATGTATAATAATAAAATATTTGGAAATTATTTCGACGTTAAGCTTCAGTCAGACTTGGACACGCGTCAGACAAAACTGGGCCGTGGCAGAAATGCTGACTGTCTGGTCTAGAGAAGATTAAAATCAATCACTTCCAGTCAGACAACTGAGGGCCGTCAAAACAGTCCTTAGTCTGAAGGCAGCAGCGTTACAGTCGCAGAGCTGTTCAGCTTTGATGATCATGTGATCACGTGAATTTATGTTAGAAGATTGTTTGTCAAGATATGACAAAGGCTTTGCCTCTGGAGCATTAATGTCACATGGCTCTCAGATTACAGATATTTACATAAAGGGACACAGAGAGAGCAAAGAGAAAACAGCACAGACACAGACAAGAGAGCATTTCTTAAGAAGGCTCACACACTTGGCTGCAGTTCCACGGGTTGAAAAAGTTCACCTCTTGTTGGACTTTGAGGTAGTGGGAGTGGATTATGACAGAGTGACTGTAGGCTTGGACTGTTGAATTGTAATTAGATTCTTTTGGTTTCGTTAGTTTTTATGATGACATATGATTGTGTGGCACTGAAGTGGGTACATTTGATACAAAGCATCTTTGCTAACCCAATACTAGCTAGGGGTGAGTATTGCCAAGAACCTCATGATAAGATACATATCATGAAACTTGGGTAACAATAGGATAGTATCACGATATGACAATATTGTGATATATTGCGATAGTCTACACAGTAAACTAAGAAAAAGTAGGGATGGTGTATATGTAAATCACACAATATTACTCAAAATTGAAAAGACAAATTAAGTCAAAACTATTTGATTGAAAACAACTTTTCTACTTGATTGTTTTTGAAATACTGAAGTTGTATTTTTGTTCCAACTCGGCTAAAATGTGAATATTTATTATTACAAAAATAGCGATATTAAGAGTTGAAATATCTATATCATATTGGAGGTCAAAGTATCGCGATATATTGCTGTATCGATATTTTTTCACACCTCTAATACTAGCATGGCTGTTTCATGTATTAACCTGTAATTATTACACAGCTGTATTAAAATACCTGATTCTGATTGGTCAAACAACAACAGTGGTAATTCTAAATAGCAAAAGTGACATTAGGGATATCCTGATCACACTCATTGTAGCGACTACGAAGAGCCAAAAGCTGCTGCGAGGCTGAGGTTGTGCCTAGTTAGTGTCTGACGCTCTTAAAGCAAAAATCCCTAATGTACAAAAAGTAAGTTTAACCTTTTATTAACGAAAAAGGATAATCAACTCATGATAAAGTGCATGAAAACAAGCAATAATAAGCGAAAAATAAGCGGTCAATAAAAAGTACGGAAACCCAGCTCACCCCCTCTCTCTCTACCTCCATCAAAAGAAACCAGATGGCCTAAATGAACAGCATATCCCCGCCCCTAACATATGACCTGTAAATAAACTAATTAACTGACCCCACAATAAACCATATCGTAAACAAACAACAAAAATATACAAACAATAAAGTATCCTCAACCTCAAAAATAAGATACAATAAACACTCGAATCCTTCATTGCTCCTACACTAATCATAACACTCAATTCAATCACAGATTCTAATTTGCATAACTACCTGTTGAATATACATTATACTTTGCATGATAAGTTCGAATGACAGCCAAAACAATGACTAATGTTTGAAGTTGCATATCATTGTACCAACCGGGTTACAATCAAAGCCATTTATCCCAAAAAGTTTTTTTTTTTCAATCTTCCTGTACTCGTTTACCAGCACAGACACTGCTCTCTCTTCTACTGGGAGCAGCTTAGACTCTATTATCTGTGTCACAGAGAGGTAATCTAATTATTTTCCACATCCTGCCTCATTACACAGACTGCTGGCCTTCACAGGTTTGGTCTGGAGACATTGTCACAGGAACTCTGTGATGAGTCGAATAAGAGTCTAGAGATACAGAAGCTGGTCAGAAGATAAAAACTGTGAAAGTTGCTGTGTCTACATCAAGCCTAGGCCATTAGCGGTGTTGATAAAGAGATGACAGTTAACGAAAATAATTAAATCACTGATGAATCTCATTTGTTTTCTTCGCATCAGCAGAGTCCACAATGATCTCAAAGCCTGGAGATTGTTCTTTTTACTGGCAGAACTACAATGGGTTTGTTTCACAATGACTGCTTCAGCTTACAGGAGCACAACATAACTAAATGAGAAGAATCTAATGGTCATGTCATTACCATAGGCAGTATAATGTATGGATGAAATATCCATGACGTCACCCATCTGTTTCTGAAGCGCTGTTTTGAGGCCAATCGTCGGCAGCAATTGTGACGTAAAGAGGCGGGCTTTGAGTCTCCTAGCTACAGTGTTCCCACCTGTCAATCAAGTCAGCTGTGCCTCTCATTGGAAGACTCTTAATCTCAATATCTTCGAAATTGTCGCGTTAGAAAAAAATTCACCCCCCGTACAGTGTGTGCCGATCAAGAAATGAGCTATCCAGACTACACTTGTCTTTTGTACCAGGCTGTAAACATGTTTATTTCTGCTGTAAAGATCAGCTTTTTTTGAATTGGTGTGTATGTGGTTTCTGGTACTTCCTGAGCCAGCCTCAAGCGGATCCTCGATGAACTGCAGTTTTTAGACCGGAGGTTGCCGCTTGGTCATTACTTCTAATCATGGATTAGATTGCAAAGTAAAACTTTTTTGAGAGTAGTGGTTAGCACGGTAACTCATGATACCCACGATACATGGTACATGATAACAATAATGTTATGATGACAGCGATTCTGAGAAAAACCCCAGTAAATTGTGGCATTAATCTCATGATAAATCAAGATATATATATAAACTGAAGTACACAAAGTACTCCTTAAAGGTATAGTGTAGGATTGATGCCAATATCTCAATTATAAAGTAGTGATGCTGTGAGTCAAATCAAAGGACAATGTCTTTATATAAAAGGTTTCATTTTAAAATTAAAATATCGGTATGATAACTATTGTAAGAATCAGGACAATGATATATTGCTGTATTAATTGCATCAGACAGACAGACACCAGTAAACTGTCCCACTTGTCATAGAGTGTTTCACTGGTATCCCCCTGTAATGCTTGTATGAATGAAAAATAGCACAAAGCCCAAAATATGTGCATTTAGAGTTGGGGAGTGTGCGGATGACATGTGGGGAGGACAGAGATTAAAAAGCAGGTTAAAAGCTGCTGCTCTTCCTGCAGGCGAGGTTGTCAAACTTGTTCTGCAGACACACTCTGCAACCCCCCACTCTTAACATCTTAGCATTCTTTCCCGGGTCAACCCTTCAAGTGGAGGTTAGACTCGGGGCAAAGAGGGAAGCGACTCAAACATGAGACAATATCCAGGCCAGGTTTTTCAGCTTTTCTTCGACGGGGTCTCGTTTGTTGGCTGCGTTCCAGAACAGTGAAAAAGAGTAGTTTGGTTTAAAAATAGCACGCAACACACGAGTGGCTGTTTTCATGACACTTCATTATTGTGAAAAATGTGAAAAGGGCCAGGGTTGAACTCAGAGCTCAGATGTTGACATTGACAACAGCAGCTGGACTTTTTAAAGATGTATTTGCATGTAGGTTCAAGTTTGGGTTGTATATTCAGCAGGGGTTTTTAAACTCTGATTTGAATCCATGTTTGTGCATCTCCTAATAACTTCACTGTGCTGGCTTCAGAGCCAAACAGCATCATACAGGGGGCAGATGGTAGGATAATACTGTGTATTATCTTAAAGACTTTAGGATTCAGACATTTTCATTTATTATGAGAGCAGGGACTTAGCCCTGTTGTCAGTAAGACTACTCTTTTTAAAATCCATTATATTTCAAATATGACAGCATACCCTGCTAATCATTAAGAACTGGACTGCGAAATAAGAAAGTCAACTGTAGGCTAATTAATAAAAGATTAACAGATACATATTGACATCATTTGTTATGGTAAGTAGAAATAAGAATACCTATTAGTAGTCATGGGTAAATATCTGACATAGGTAGTTAAACATCAGGGATAAAAGATGCACAATGGTGCATTCTGTACAATAAGGTTGGCTGGCCCTCTCGCCATGAAAGACGCAATATCCATTGGAATCTTTTTATCTATAAAACTACTATTTATTGTATAATTTTAACCACCGACCCTTCCTATTTTAATGCTTCTATAGTCAACCCCCAACACCTCCTTTTATTTGTAATATTTTATTTGATCTTTTAATTGTTTTTATATCCAAACCAAAAAAATGTCCTATTTGATGACTTTTGATACTCTTGATGCATTGTTATTTGTTTGTTGTTTTTTTAAATGTCACTGTAAATGACTTGATATTATTGGAAATGAGGGTTGCCCCTCAATGATCTCTCCAGTATAAAAAAAGGTTGATTTAAAAGATGAAATAGCTGGTTCAAATGAATGGAGGTAAAAGCCAAGGCCAAAGGGTGAAAATAATAAGCTTTAGGTCCTGGATTAATAAATCAAAGGCTTAGCTATAAGTATTGAGGAAAGAGTTGAAATGGGTAGCTAAAATTCATGGAAAAATGTCTTTTAAAGTTAGCCTAAAGCTATGGACAAATGGTTTGTAACCACTTTCCAATTGTCTTGAATAAATGATTGAAACAGTTTTTAAAAAAAACGATAAAATGGTTGGAAAAGTTAGCTAAACATTGAGAAAATGATGAAAATCGTCAGCTTACAGTCACGGTCAAATGGTGCGTTAAAAGTTCTAGATAATTGATGCTAATATCAGAGCGTATGGGCTGAGTGGTTAAAATAGTGAGCTTAAGTGCGAGATAAATGGGTGGAGTGTTAGGCAAAAAATGTTGTAAGCTGGTTAAAAATGAGCTTATGTCATGGATGTTTGGTTTAAATGTTATTATTAGATTTATACATGGTTGAAATTCATTTCTATGAATAAAGATTTTGGTAGTACTTTCACTGAGTACATACTAATATGATGATGAGAGGACGTCAGCTCGTTTCATCGGGTTGAGAAACATGACATTTGGATCAATAAAGAGAAACTGTTAAGTATCCAGAAAGAACACGTGAGAATCTACCTCTCATGTGCAAAGATGTAAGCTATAGACTCCAAACTTACACTACGATTAAGAACAGACAGCCTTGTATCGACCTGCAAAGTTAACATTAAGTGCACCACCACTGTGCAAGGTCTAATATTAGTCTCAAATTTAAATGTGAGAGTGAAACCTCTCATCGATAAAGGGGGGAAGAGAGCGCTGTAATCTCTTCTAGTTTACCCTGAGCTGCAGCCTGTCCTTTAAAAAAATCCCTACCTCTTCCTCAGTTGCTATGGTAACCGGAGCAGTGGGTGACGGGTGCAAGCTGGGTGGGTGGGTGATTTAATGTAAGCCCCTTCCACCGCACATTAACCCTCCTTTTTAATCTGCTCTGGATGTTTATAGGGGAGAAAATAGGATTGTCTCTCTAATTCAGCGGACAAAAGCAAAGAACAAAACCATTAGAGGGATTACAGGGTAACATCAAGCCTGCCGTCCCTCAGAGGTAGCATGAAATCCTGCAGAGTGACTAAGACTAGCCGAGACACCCATGTGTATGGTGGTTGCGATCGATGTGACGTATATATGGCCTCTTGAGAGAAGCTGAGGAAGCGAGAGTGCAACCTGAGGAGGATGGGCAGTGACAGGAAATGACACCTGTCTGCTCAAGGTGACTTTCCTTTTCGTGGACTTGAATATCTGCACCCCGCCCCCCTGATGGAAAAAAGTATGCCATCCTCTGTCTCTCACGCTCACTTGACACTGATAATGGGGCTGCGTTTGCCAAACCGCTGAGAGGAGCCGGTGGGAGGTATCAGCCTGTAGTCTGTCTGCACATATTTCTACCACCACCTCACCCTATCTACAGAGCAGCCTTGTCATTACGGGGCATTCCCTGTGTACACAGGACAACTCTCTCACCACCAAATCAGCCCTGGGGCACGATCGGATCACCCTGTCATCCTCCCCTCCCCCCCACCCGGTTACTATAGCATCACCGTTTTCCACACTGACACCTCCCAATTAGACAGACATGACAGAGTCACCTACGTCTCTGTGCAGGGAGTCCAGCATGCATCCTGGGGAGTGATAAAGCAAACCAGAAGCTCCCCTAACACACACACACAAAGACATACACTGATAGCCTCTGACTATCTACCGGTCACATGCAGTCCACACACACACACACACATTCCAAACAGCAGATAGCCGGCTTCTGCTCCCTCACTCCCTTTTTCCCTGCACTCATTTGATTACAGGGTGAAACAGGCGGATTCATTGAGCTCAGCTTACCCCGTCCAGAAGTGAGACCGTCTCTGTGGTGCTCTGAGCATTCCCTTTAAATCCTCAACTCACTGCAGTGTCCTGCTTTCTGCACTGTCGACAGAAACGATGATGCTTGAGCATACGCAGCGGAGCATTTCCTGCGAGAAGGTATGTAATCCACGCAGGTTCACAGTCCTCTAATAAGCACTTCAAATCCCAGAGGCTGTCAAAGTCGACCGGGAGGAAAGTCCCAGTTAGATAGAGACTGTTTTTCTCTTACGGCACTGTTGCAAAAAAGGGGATAGACTCGCCATATAGCATGAGCTGCCGTCTGCAAACAGCCAGCTGGCCGGCGAGAACTTCTCCTCGGCGAATCCACTCCCACCCTAACCTCCCTCTCTCTCTCTGCCTTTCTCTGCAGAATGCTGTGGGGGCAGAGGGGACAGGCACAGATGTTACTGGCTCCAGACCACACCCCTTTTCAACACTCCCTGTCTTAATAGGATGCAGCCGAGCCGTGGCCGCCGCCCAGCTCAACCCCCCTCCCCCCTTTTGCACTGGCTCTGGATAAGTTACTTGTTTGGGGTTTGTTTGGAGAGCTGCGGGAGGGAAACAAAGCGGAGGTGTAAAACGTGTGTGGTGTTAATGTAGGTGTAGGGTGGGTGGCATTGAAAGTGAGAAGAGACCAGAGAAATCTGACTAGTTTAGCTACTTCCTACATACTGCTTCTTTACATCCATGTGTGTAAAAATAACATATTCTCAGCATATACAACTGCAAACACTGCATACATTCATCCAAACAGTCTGGCAGTGCAGAGACAACTGATAAAATATCCAGAGGATTTTAATCTAAACAATCCCAGACACTCCCGCATGATTTACAGCACACACATCTCTCCTGCATCAGAGCTAATTACTGACTTGCAATATCCAGCAACCGTAAACATTCCTGCATTGCAACATAGTGATATGTTTCGAACTGAATCACCACTAAAGTGAAGTAAATGTGAGAAGAATCTTTGTTTTTCTATGAATAATGCTACAGCTTCATAGAATTTGGGGCTTTTTTTCTGCAAGATTACACAAGACTGAACTTGTACTGTAATAATCTAATAAATGATTCCACTGCTTTCAGATCAGGTCCTTCTTTGTCCTTTGAGTTTTTCCAAGTAACATATGTGAGCAAGTCTTGGCAGAAAGTGAAATTATACAACTTTGACAATGCTTCTGTGGTTGGACATCAACAGACTTGGTGTTCTTCTTATCTCTTCAATATGTCACTAAACTGAAATCCTAATTGGAATGAGCGTGTTGGTTGACTACACAATTGCAAGTCAGCACCAGATTTACTGTGTGGTTAAATAAAATATTTACATTTTTCATTACTGTATGCCCAAAATGCCAATCTCATGTTGTGTCTGAGCTGTTGCACAGTCACCCGCCACTAGCTGGAGCTTGAGCTCTAGTTACAAGCTACTGCTATTAACCGCTGTAATGCTCTACTACCTGGGTGTAAGCAAACACAGATGATAGATGGCGCCTCGCATTGTGATCAAGAAAATAGAGATATAGTTGTATGTAGGCTGTTTCAAGTAAAATTGGCTTATAAACACTTTTTCGTACCTTTTCTTAGACTAGTCAGTTAACATAAATTCAAATATCCATTTAAACGACTAGGAAATTATTCACTTCAGAACACCATGACTTCCTAAATGAAATAAAAAGGGTATTTTCATAGTTTTTAAATATAGTTTCAAACATACTGCTTTTGGAAATATGGTCTTATTTAATACAAATCTATATTTTTCTTCAATACTGATACAATTGTTTGGCATTGGAGGGTCAAGACCAAGCAGCAACCTCCGGTCTAAAAATACGAGTCCAATGCAGAAGTGCTAAAAACTGCAGTTCATCGAGTGTCCACTTGAGGCTGGCCCCGGAAGTAACAGAAACCACATCGCTCAAAAGCAGCAATATGGCTGCCGCCAACGATTGGCCTCAAAACAGCGCTTCAGAAACAGATGGGTGACGTCACGGATAATACATCCATATTTTATACAGTCTATGGTGAAGACACAGTGAAAGTAACAGCTTGTAAAACATATCTAAACTAACATTGTTCAAATAATTTCTTAAATCTTAAAGGTTAAACTTTCATTTTTGTGTTATTGGTAAGCTAAGCTGATGAACTCAAAAGTCTGAGTTAATCAGGTTTTGATTCAACTTTGAGGAATTGCTTTAGGCCACGGCGTCCAAACTAATTATTACTTGATCCACCCTTTGTGAAAATCAGACATGTTCTCATAGGAGAACAGAAGTTATTTACCTGATTCAGGCCCTGCAGGTCTCTATGCAGGTGTCGACAAAACATGTCATCTATCTGTCATTAACTTCTCTCTCAATGGAGGTGAGTCAAGCACGGACTCTGACGGTAATCACAGCGAGACGTCATAACGCTTTTGTTGTAGATTTTGTAATTCAGCGCGGCGTTGTCCAATCAGCATGTTACAAGACGGAAAGGCTGTAATACATGCGCTGTAACTGAACTACAGATTTACACTACCTGCCGAAAAAAGCCTGGAATCAGACACTCTCCAGCTAAGAGGAAGTCACTAATCAAACCTTACAGCACGGTTCAACAGCTGTGTGACAGCAATCAGGAGACTTCAGTAGTGGGTTTGATACCTCACTTTATTACTTGAAGAAAAACAAACCAACAGTCTCCATAACTTGCTCTGTGTAAGTATATTAGGTCACTTTATGTGATTTGGTACAGCTTTTAAAAGCTGCTGATCATTGCTACTTGGTATCCCAACTTGCTCAAGATGCCTGCAGCTGTAAGAACTCTCAACCACTTTCAAGCCACATGCCATATGAGCTGACATAATACAATCTCCAAAGTCTTTGAGACTCTGCTTGGATTTGAAATGTCCACATTTGAAACTGTACCAGCAGTTTGATCCAAGAAACTGTTTATCTCTACAGGACTGCTGTTCCAGACATCAGTAGCGAGCCGCGCCGGTGCAGTCATGAGTGGATAACAGTGGAAGCCGTACGGTCCTGGGTAGCTGCCTCTAAAAAGAATGTCATGCAGCTGGAACAACAGACAGGTCCCGTTCTCACGGAGGGCTTCTGTTCTGGTGGGATGGATGATCTGTGTCAATAACAGCAGGGACGGGTGTTTTGGTGACCTCCGGGGGCATGGGGGACACTGTGGATGTGACATTTACACAGCAGAGGCATGGTCATTGAGAGAAGTGTCTGTGCCAATTTAGATCACAGTCGGACTTGCAGGTTTCAGAAGACAGAGCTTACTGTAGCTCCTTTCACACATGCACTGCTCCAGAAAATATCCAGAAGCGGGGATGGGCGAACACAAAAGTCCACCTGGAACATCCACAGAATCAAGTAGACAATGTGATGACATCCCTGATGTTATGCTGGCTTTTGTTACTTCAAACTATAAGCTTGGCACAATTTCCTGAACAATTTTTCAGGCCTCTATTTGTACCACAAACATATCCTTACACTCGTTGTAGAGCTGTGTTAACCCAGAATCAGTCAGCATTAAGGACGACTACCCTGGCACCCTGACTAACAATCTCCTGCTGAGTGAGTCATGTGGAAGGGAAAATCCAGACATTGTCAGGACCAGGAATTCATTAGAAAAGGGATTGTGTCTCTTATGGTGCGTTCACACCAAACGCGAATAGAATCATTCGCGCGAACGAAGTACATGTAAAGTCAATGCAGAGGCGTGAGTAGACGCGAGTAGAGGTCTGGCGACGCGCGAACGACGCGCATCATTCGCGCGAACGACGCGCGAGAGTTGAAATATCTGAACTCAAGCGACTGAATCGCGGCGCGATAGCCAATCGTCGTGCAGATCCCCCGGTGACGCGTGTTGTGTGACGCATGGACCACTGGAGATTCCAACGGGGATTCCCTCATCTGGAATATATGGGACACTTTGATTCTATCACCGTGCAGCTTCCCCAAACTCTGTGACTCTACCTGTTCTTATGGGATGAGGAATAAACAGGAGCTGACTGTGAGGACAGAGAGGGAGGAGGATTATGTGGTGAGTTGTGAAAAACTTTGTCTGTCAGCTATTGGTTGTAGTAGTAGGAAGTTATCTCTGCCCACTTTAGTATAACCGGCTTCCCCATTCAATGTCCGCGAGCTCAACCTTGTTACTGCGGTCAAGCCAGCCTCCACTTCTGAAACGAAAGTCAAGCCAGCCTCCACTGTCTTCTGTTTGATGACAACAGACAGCTGTGGCGTGGGAGCCCCCCTCCCTCTCGCGTACATTCGTGTCTTGGCACTCGTTTACACGCGATTTGTACACGCGAATTAAGCGAGTCATTCGCGCAAACTGAGCGAGTCATTCGCGCAAATTGAGCGAGTCATTCCCGCGAGTAGCGCGAGTAAACACAAATCATTCGCGTATCCATATTCGTGCGATCGTTCGCGTTTGGTGTGAACGCACCATTAGGGTTCGGCGTTAATTCGCTAACGATATTATCGTGATATCATTTTTCTCAATACAAATACATCAAATGTTCAATAAAAATGTGATATATTTAAACCTGTAACAACACCCTCTAACCACTGAAAAGGAAGGGGGCGCTAATGTGCCTTAAACGCAATTTGCCACCCAACATTAGACAGATGAAGAAGACTGCATTGGACAGCCAATCATGTTGCAGGGTAAGAGGTAGGCAGGGCTTAAAGACCATTGGAGCAGAATGTAAACGACGGCGACATGAAGAGAACTATAAACACAGCAGCTCAAATCGTGATAATTATTGATATCGACTGATATGAAAAATGTTACTGTGATAACACATTTTCAATATCGCCCAGCTCTAGTGTCTCTTATTTGTGTGCTGCAAAGTGTTTCTTAAACACAAAGATTTAAAGCTGAGAACTTTTTAAAGTTTTTTTTTCTAACCTCCATGTGTCTGTCTGCAACCTCTAAGTCTGAACATGGACGGAGCCTTCTGTCTATACTCTGCATGCGTTTCGTCCAAATTGCTGCATGTTTCCTGGAGGCTTTCAGATAAAGACAAAGATTGTGTGAGTTGTTAGAAACAATAATTATATTTTTTGCAGGGACAGACGACTGCATCAGGAAGAGCTGAGCAGAGATGGGAGGGGAACTTTAAGTAATGTATGGACTGAAGTGGATGTATTGTTCAACGTCTGTATGTCATTAAATCGTGTCTTTATGCATAAAGGAAGCATAAGTAAAGATGCAGATTGTAAGGTAACTGCTGTCAGGACCAAACTTATTTTTACAACACACAATCATCTACTTTAGGACCATGCAAACCACAGCAACTTGACATACGACCACCTTTTTTTATTTCAGCACCAGGCTGAACGTTTGCATATCTTTTTGAATAGAAGAGGTTGATTTTAAGCTGCAAAACATTCCCTACTACTCTTAGCCTAAAAAGCAATGTCTGTTTGAACCTTTCCTCTCTTGACGTCACTTTTCTGTTAATTATAAAGCATGTCAGGACTGATAAACACAACTTGACCTTTTTCTTTCTGATTTTCAACAGCCAGTAAAATACATCTTTGTTGTTTTGTTTCTGTTTTTATCACTGAGTGTCATGTGTTAATGTAGCTATTAGGCCCATAGGGAAAACTCGGTTCAACAACAAAGAATGAAATGCATCAAATGTAAATAAAGGACAGTTTTCAGGGCTTTGAGGAACTCGTTAGATGCCCTAATAGTTCCTATTTTTACACTCAAAAGCTCACCGTGACCTATTAACCTATCTGATAGTATCCAAAGATTGCTTTTAGGACACTGTGTTTAACAGACAGAAATGAGGTTAAAAGCTTCTGACGCTTGGAAATCAGTTTGCAGTACATTAACAGTGATACCAGGAGGCGTGGAAATCCGATTGGTTGCAGAGTGTCGCCGACCCTGAGAAGGTCAGCTGTGATTACAAGCTAGCTGACCAAGTTTCTCTGCTTCGGGAGGAAATACAAGGACTTGCGTGATATGTTGGTCAATGAGTGAAACATAGGGACAGGAACTAACAGTGCGAAACACATCAAGGTCTTCAGCAAGCCTTTTAGAGAAGCTTTGTGAAAGCAGTGTGAAATTGTGGTGAAAACGAACAGAAAGACTGCACGCTAATGATAAATACTTTCTCAGCAGAACCATTACCGACAGCCTTGAAATAATAAAAGATAGAAAAACATTTCTCCGACTGCTGTGAAGGAATGTGTGAAGGGGGAACGTTATATTATGGCTCGTATCATGTGGTGGAAGGAAACAGGGCTACACCGTACATATGTTTCATGCAGGGTGGGGCAGTATCCATAAATTCCACCCATGCAGCCCTTCCCTTGCAGGAGACCCTAACTATCACAAATTAAATGCCATGCTAGGATTAGAAAGGGTCCTTCTGGTCTCTACCCACCCTCGGGAAAGCTTGTAATTACCCCCCCTGTAATAGAAAGAGCTAACCCAGAAGGGACATGCGACTTTCTGGATCTACTTATTTGGAATATGGCAAAATAAAGAAGCCAGGGGAAAGTTACAAAACATGAGGGTTTAGATGTTGAAAAAGGGAGCAGTGTCTGTGAGGAAACAGCTAGAGGAGAGAGTATTAGTATCATTACTGGTGTGCCCACATGGCCTTTTATCTCACATAAACAGCAGGCCTCTACTTCCTGTTGTCCATTAATTGGATAGATTTAGATCAGGTGAAGAAAATTAAAAGCATTGGATCCTCTACGATGTAAAAATATCAGGGATGCACCGAAAATTCAGCCACTGAATATTTTCGGAAATGGCCAAAAAGTGCATTTTCGGTTTTCGGCCGAAATACTTTTATTACCGAAACACAGCCGAAACAGGATGTTGTGATGACGCAATCAAAAACCACGGCCAGTAAGCGCTTGTCTGGATCAGGGCCAACATGTCTGCATCCGTTCTTCCTTTAATTGCAGCACTAAAGCGTCTTCTAAACAAAGAGGTTGAGATGGACCACGGAGTGAAAACAATGAAAAGTTCACTCTTAGAGTCTGTCAGCACGTTTCACTGAGATCTATTCAGATCCTCTGCACTTCATCGCGACTGTACTTGATCCGCGTTATAAAGATCATTACTTGGATGTGGGAATGAAGCAGCGCGCACAAGAAATGATCCAGGCTGCGATGGATGTGGAGAACCCAGCTTGGAGACGGAGAAGCGCACAGCGCAGGAGAAGGAGAACAGCGCACAGAAAAAAGGACTCGTCTCTCTGAACCAGATGAGGGGCATGCACCCTCGTTGTCTGATATGTTCAATGAGATCCTTGCTTTTAGGGAGGTTAGTACACAGTCAGAGCCATAAATGCAATAGTAGGGGAGACCGGGGACAGTTGTAACATTTTTGACATTTCTGTCTATAACTTTGAGCTCTTTTAACCCAGTGTTCAAACTGCTATACAAACTAGCTTCAAGTGTCTGATAATAAATGGCCTAGAAAATACCTGTGCAACACAAACAGAAAATGTATGGCCTACTTCCTACTAATAATTGGCATAATAATTTATTTCGGTGTTTTCGGCTTTCGACCTTGGTTTCCTCATTTTCGGTTTTCGGTTTCAGCCAAGAATTTTCATTTCGGTGCATCCCTAAAAAATATGTAAACTTTAAGTCTATCAGGGTCTGATTGCATTTGGATGAGAGCTTGAACAAACTTTCAAAATCATACTTGCAGTGTTTAAGTATTTCCTTTGCTTATCATTGAAGGAACATGGCTATTTCTCAACTAGATATCACCTCTTAGACAGCAATTCCTCATGTCAACGTCTTAAGATTTCCTTTTAACTGTACTCTGTCTTTTTTTGTTCACCAAAAACCCTGAGGGATTCAAGGCAGCAAAGATAAAAGATCCTCCCGGATGAGGCAGGAGGTCGTGCTGCAGAAATATTAGGAGGTGAAGGGCTGCAGCTGCGGTGAACGTGCTTGTAACGGATTGACACAATTTTAGAGTTGAAAGGCTCTGGCTTAACTTGTTGATCCCTCCAGATGTAGGCCAACAGCACTGCACTGGGAAATCACTGATTACGGTCTCTAACGGAGAGATAAAAGAGGAGGAAGGAGGAGTCAGGGTGCAATAAGTATCACATTAAAGGTAGCATAAATATAAACAAACAGAGTAATGCTAATCCAACTTAATCCAATCCGTATCCAGTCTGCAATGAAGGCAAATACAGCATCAAAGCCCCGTGTGGCTATTAGTTAATGTCAGACACAGATGCCCGGGTAATTAGTTCACCAGACAAAATCCATGTGAAAAGGTCTGAGGAGGTCCTGAATGCCAACATGGATGTGAGACTGGCTCATGGCCAGCCAGATGCATAACTTAGGGACTGACACAGGCAAGGTCTGAGGTGGAACAAAGCTGCCAGATATAGAGTGCATGGCCATCTTGCATGGCTGCATGGCTAAGTTACAAGCTGCTTATCTCTGAGTCTGTCATAATCTCAGTGGAGAAAAACAACCTGGGACCAGACAGGCCAAAGCTAGGGAAATGTGCAGGGAGGCCTCAACCGTAGCCCTGTTCATGTTTGCACTCCTGGAGGTTTCAAGAGATTTTCAGGACAGCATACCCCTGAAATTTTCAGAACATTAGGTGCATTTCGACAAAGAGTTCCGGGGTCTTTTAGCCCCCAGAACTACTTTCCCCAGAACTAAAAGGTTCCTGTGCCCCCATTGTTGTCCGTGTTTCGACCGCGGGCTGAAGTCCCGGGTAGATTGTGCAAATCAGGCCAGTGACATATGGAGAAAAAAAATATATTTAATAATATTTTGAAATCTTAATAAAAAACTAAACTAGTATGCATTCACAGGAACTCCCTCTGTGTTTCAACAACTGTGTTAACTCCACAAACACATTACATTCAACCGAATGTCCCAGGACCTTTGAAAAATACTACCCCCAAAGCAGGGCTTTTCAGGGGGGAGATTAACTACCCCTGAACTAAATTTACACCCTGGTTCCTCCATTCGAAATGCATGTAGTTCAGGGGTAAAGTCCCTAGTTCAAGGGTAAAGTTCCTGCGGTCGAAAAACGCCTATTGTTTTTTTTTTTCCTTGTCACAAGGGGGCAGGATGTGAAAAGTACGCTGCAGTAGTCCCTGTGTAATATTTGAAAGATATCCAGGCTGGAGAAGCAGAATCTGGCACTTTGACGACAGGTTTTTTTTTTTATAGAATAAACAATACACGAGGGAAGTACATGCAGGCAGAAATTTGAGGGGGCTGGCAGGAAAGGTGAAGATAAAGTTTGGGTAAAAAATGTTTAGTTAATGTGGGAATAAAGCAGTGAGATGAAAACTGAACCCAAAACACAAACAGCAGAAAGAGGATGTTTGGGGATGTTAACAAGGACACCTGCTGTTTAACATGGTGGACCTGACAGGCTCTGCCCTGAAGTGTCTCAGTTATCAACCGCGCAAAGCACAAGCAACACTGTGTTCAGGACACTCCGATTTCAAAACACTGACTGTTTGTTGAGGAGCTATTTTGGTTCACACCGATTATTTTTCTAAAAAAAACAGCCCAAAAATACTCTTCAGTTTGCACTGGAAGAAAAACTAGTTGTTCTATTGGATCATCTCAAAATCACAATACAGGTCAAAGTGGAACAAGTTACATAACTGTGAGAGAAGAGAGAAATATGGCAGTGAACAGTAGTAGCCACTAAAAGCTGTAACACAATCACTCCTGAGGAACATTTAGCTATTGATGCAGCTGGTTTAGTCCGTCTGCACGGCTGTTTTGACGGCTTTTCTGTAGTAATGTTATCATAGATATATTATACTGTGGGAACCTGGTGGATGTGGCAGCCTCCAACCCTGCCTGAGGAAACAAGGCCATCACCTGTCTGTGAAGGGAAGAAGCTGGCTACTGTGGTCATAGAAGTAGAAACCCTACTTGTTGAAATACTGAATCAAGATAGACTGAGAAGTTTCAGTCTACAACCAGGCGGAGTCCAAAACCAACAAAGAAACAAAAGGTGCTTTTTGCAACAATCACAAATTCTACAAATTCAATAAGGATGTGCATGACAGACATTATCGGCTCAAGAGGGGCCAATTCAGTTAAGGCTAAATTTCATTACCGGGTTAAGAATACCATTGACATCGCAGTTTAGGAGGTATGTAAACAACACAACAGAGACACTGGCAAACAAATGTGCATCTGTCTCCACGTATCATGCAAATGATTAGAGATCTGCCACCCAAACATATTTTTTTCTGTCTTTGCTCTTTTGCTCCAAAACTTGTCAGAACTTGAGCGTGCTCCCTGCAGGGTGGGGCGGCATATAAAGAGAGGGGTAAAGCATGCCGCACTCTGGCACAGTCTGCTGCTGCATCTGATATCTGTCGGCTGTTTAAAGGTCTGTCACACATGCTTTGGTTTGGGTCTGAGGGAGGAACGTGTTGGCAAAAACCTACTACAAAATCAATATAACAGGATGTGTAATGCAGTCAGAAATGATGAAGAAACCTGCCCCCTGAAAAACTCCTGAATACTTCCACAGTCATCTTTCCCATGTTTTAAGATTATTCTTGTCTATAAATGTGAATTAATACGAAATGACATTAAGTATTTACTATGATTTATAATGTTTAAAGGTCACAGGCTGTTATATCAGCTATGCAATAGCAATTGTTGGCAAGATATGGTTCCCTCTAAATGTTAAACATGCGTCAGCTTCTAGTGATTGAACTGTAATTACCACAACTACAAGTAACAGCCTGAATTGATGACTCCACCCAACGTGCTGTCACAGAGAATGCTGGCATTCAACCAGCTGATGCCCCTCCCTCAAGAACATCACATAAAAATAAATTAGACAGACGGCTCACTGAGCCACTTGAAATGCAAACTCATACAAAATTCTCATTTCCAGCATATCTGCTTTGGGAATTAACATTAATGATGAGACCAAGACAAAGGGAAAAGAGGCGAGTAGGGATTGAAACATGAATCCCACTTGGCCCATAAAACCCCCCACCAATCCTTCCAAACTAACATCCCCATCGGTTATGGGACTCCCCCCACACAACACACACACACACACATGCAGGACAGGACCTACAGGCTCCCTTTGTTTGAACTGCTGCATGGCTGGTGGTGATTCATTTTGATGCTTATAGTCATGATAATCTGAGGTTTGCTTCAATTTTCTAAATTTAGCAAGAGGAACTCTCTGGTCCTCAAATGCTTCCCTTTTAAATGTTCCTCGTGTGTCTCACACAAGCACAGGCCAGAGAGCTTTCTGTTTTTACGCCCCTAAGCTTTGGAACTCTCTGCCTCTGGACATTAGGACGGCAAGCTCTCTGGGTATTTTTAAAAGTAGACTTAAGACTTACCTTTTTAATCTAGCTTTTAATTTGGAGTAATTCATTTTTAGCCCCGGACTACATTATTATTATTATTTTAATCATTGCTTTAACATATATTTATCTTATTTTATTAATTTGACTGTATTGATTTTATTTTTAAGTATTTTACTTATAATCATGCCTTTGATAATTTTACCATTGCTGATGTTTTCTGTCTCTCTGTTATTCTCTGAAGCACTTTGGGCTGCATGTTTTTATTTATGAAAGGTGCTATACAAATAAAGATTAAAGAGTTGAGTTGAGAACATTGACTTAACAACTTTATCAACAACACTCAACACTGCTCTTGAGTCATGAAAGCAAAGCAATGCTCTGAATTAAAAAAATACATGAGCTGAAAAGATAAAGTTATTAAAATAGTTCAATTAGAAACAAAACACCAAGTCAGTGAGTAAAAGTTCCAGCCTCTATCATGAGACAAACTATTACGACCTTAAACAATGAAGTGACCTCAGACAACAGGCACTCATCCAGGTAATACAACCCCTTTTGATGCAGAATTGCGGTAACAGTGGCATTTAGAGCTCCACCTTTGTGCTGGCAGCTTTCTTCTTCTACATTTAACCACAGAACACCCTTCTATTGCTATCTGGAGGGATATCAAACAGGATTGGCTTTGTTGGGGTGTGGGGTGTACACAAATAGCGTTGGCTTCTCACACACACACAGTGTTGTCCTCTTTACACAGATGTTGGTTCACCTCTGCAGCTAACAGTGAGTAAGGACAATGCGTTGTCCAGTGTTCAAGGTGTTCAGAGGAGATGTCACTCATTACAAAGAAATCCATAAAAGATCTGCACGTTTGAATGCAAGCCGTTCTCTGATTTTCTACTTTAATCACTCATTCCTATGTAGCTGTACTTTTGATAACAATGTCAATTGCAATTATTATACGATTATAACATGCTTTATCACATGTGGCAGATGTAGTCAATATTTCACCATATAATGCTGCCGATTGTAGTGAATAATGTTGTGACTGAAAACTCTAAATAATGCTAAGATCATCAATAATTAAAGTTGCATCACAGTAACGTCTGACTTCCACCACCATCCGGCTCCGTCCTCTCTGGTCCATCAACACCCAACGGCGCAACGGCTGCGCAGAACCACTAGACAGCTGGAGTCATGTGACCAAGGTATTCCCGCTGTAATCACTGAATCAACGATTATCCTCCTCCTCTCCTCATCCACGTCGTCTTTATTGGCCTCTGAAAACCTCTGACCTGTCCGTTACTACGGTTTGTTGTCGTAGTTAAGTGAAATACTATCTAGCGATATCACAAAGTGTTTTATTGTGAAAAATAACCCGAACGTTTAATCAGTTTAGGTTCCAAACTTCCTGTCCCACTCAACCTGATCTGTTGAGATGATGCTCCGAAATCTGGCAAAAATAGAAGTCTTATGTATTTGATCTGGGGGATCTGACCTGCTGGATCGGAGCCGCAGCCAGATTGCAATGGATTGGAGCCAGTGAAAGTTAGCACATTGACTAGAATAGAAACCTATCCAGTTTGGTGCCGTGACAATTTGGAGATGGACCAGACGCGGATCTGTTGGAATGATAGACTGTATAAAATACGGACGTAGTATCCGTGACGTCACCCATCTGTTTCTGAAGCGCTGTTTTGAGGCAAAGCGGCGGCGGCAGCCATATTGCTGCTGTCGAGCAATTGTGATGTAAAGAGGCGGGCTTTGAGCCTCCTAGCCAACAACTACAGTTTTCTCACCTGTCAATCAAGTCAGCTGTGCCTCTCATTGGAAGACTCGTAATCTCAATATCTTTGAAATTGCCGCAATAGAAAAATATTCACCCCCGTACAGTGTGTGCCGATCAAGAAATGAGTTATCCAGACTACACTCGTCTTTTGTACCAGGCTGTAAACATGTTTATTTCTGCTGTAAAGATCGTCTTTTTTGAATTGGTGTGTATGTGGTTGCTGGTACTTCCGGAGCCAGCCTCAAGTGGATCCTTGATGAACTGCAGTTTTTAGCACTTCCGCATTGGACCCATTTTTAGACCAGAGGTTGCCGCTTGGTTGGAATTTGGCCGTAACAGCAGCTTCTCATAAATTCCTTGCCGGAGTTGTCTAGATGTGGTCTTTCCCTAAAACTAGTTTATTTCTGTACTGTCTACAGAAAAAAAAAACATTAATCATATTATTACAATTATTATATATTATTAAAAAGGACGATGAACACTGAGATGCTTTACTGATACAAAAGTAGGAGATAATTGTAATACAATATGCATGACTTGATACTTCATACACATAATAGAGCTCTGATGATAAAGTCATCACCTGTTTAATCAGTCTCACCAATGAAACTATCTGAGCAATCATCAGAAGTAGCACAGCTTTGCTCTGTGCTCTCAGGAGTACAGCTGCAGCAAGCTCCGATTGACCCAAAATATAACTTCAGAGGTCACCTAGTTCTACTTATAGAACCAGAACTCTGCAGATCCAAGCTTGTTTCTCTGGAGGAGCTCTTGAAGTTGAAACCGGTTGGGATTTATCCTTAACTCTAAGAGTGACATCAGGATCGTATTATTATATAATCGTATTAACTAATGCAAAAGAAAAATGGTGACAGTGCAGAACATCTGCAGTGATTGTGAGTTTGTCCCACTGGTTTTGTTACAGACCCTGCTCACATCATCTAGGAGCCGTGATGCATTTTTATTGCTAATAAAAACGGGTAAAGAGAGAATGGTGTGCCATGAAGGATCCATTCCTCACCAAGAGGCCTGAGGGCTGTCAGCTTAAAGCCCATTAATTAAAAATCTGCCACCACTGAGTGGTTGAGCTGGAAACAGGGTGCACTGCCCTTTCACCACTGAACAATAGGGAGGTCAAGAGTCAGTGGTCTTGGGAGGGGACAAGCAGTTTGGAGCCGTTGGTTGGGAGGGTATGTAAACTCTCCTGCTCTTGTAAATGTGTCGAAGAGATGCTGGCATTGTAATGGTTAAAGGAAAATGTTTTCAAAGAAGTGCATCAGACGACAGATTGTTCTCAACTTTGCATTGAAATACAAAGCTGCAACGTTTGTTTTTCTCTCTCTTAAACAACGTTGAGCAGTCTCAAATCAAGCTCAAGGTTACGGGTTTGAATGGGTTATCTAATACGTCTTTTTAAGGTGTAAATAAAGAGCACAACAAGCTGAGACAAATTCCTACTCTCCCTCCCAAACAACAATTCACAAAATGTGGGGAAGGGTCTTGGGTGTGACCAACAATGGCTGCCAAGGCCCCCAGCTGTCTTGATAGTGAGGACAAGTGCAAAGCCGGGGCCAGACTGGGGGGCAGGGTGTGGCAGAGCAGCAGCGATGCTATGGTGACGGAGCAGACCTCGGCAGAGAAGGGATGCTAAATGAAGCTATTGTTTGGCCCAAGTGAAGCACACTGCGCAAAGAAAGCCACATTCAAACAGTCATACTGGCCTATTGTGGTGGCGGGCCGACAAGAGTCCCGCAGGTCCGCACAGTTTATCCTGCAAGATCGACAAGATGACACAGAGAGTGAAAGTCTGCAGGGCCAGCAGGGACGAAAGCAACTGAAGGCCACTTTATCAAGCTGTTCATCTGACTACATATGGCTGCTCCAACTATGATATACTTTATTAAACCGAGGGCATCGATTGTAAGAGGAGTCAAAGGAAAGACAACATAGAAGACATTTTTGAGAGACCACTCTGCTCCTGAAGCTCATTACTAAGAAAGAAAGTTTGTTAAAGCACCAGAAAATATAAAAACTTTAATTGTTTTGAGGAACAGTTACTGCTGAAATCATTATTTTATGCAACAATACCAAACATTCTCTTGTTCCAGCTTCAAAATCAAAAGGATAAAGATTTTGGAAAGGACACTGGAAATGTTTTTTGACTTTATGTAAATAAAACAATAATAATTGAAGCCTTAACATGGAGTATGTGATCATATGTGATATATTAAGATATAGGAACATTAAAAAAGGTACAAACACTGTGGTATAAATGCCAAGACAGAGACACAGACTGTACATAACTAATGTTGTATACTGTTATAAAAGAGTTCTGTCTTATTCTATAAGTCTATAAGTGTGGAGAGAGTAAAGAAAGGGAATTCAAATGTGACACATGCTTCATGAGTCAATATTTAACATGAGTCAAGAAACCATGGAGCGCAACTGGATTTGTGACTTAATCCTGCCAGAAACCTTTAACTACTGACTGTAACATATCATACACATTACAGTAGCTTGCATTATTCGAAGGTTTACTAAGAATTTTCAGGTATTAACAAATATCTTGTTGATGAGAAACATTTCAACCAGTAGCAGGATGGAAAAAAAAAGGCATCTTTAAATAAGGATGCAGATTTTCCTTGGTCTCAGCGGGGAAACAGTCACCAGAGAGCTGAGATTCAACACCTGCCTCTGTGCATTAACACCACATCAACATCCGGAAACCGTGTGGACATATGGCGGTCTAAGGGGCTCAGCTGTGTCTCCACCACTCCTAAATGACTTCCACCATTGAAAGAATAATGAGTCCATACCTCCCCCCCGTTGTTGGTGCTGTCGTTTACTCTTTCACTCTGTGGAGCTTAATGTGAGCCATCAGAGGAGGCCGATCCCCCCCCGCTGCACTGGCAGTCCAGTGAAACTTAACACTCAGTTCATTAACCCAGTTCCCCAAGAGAGTTTATGTGTGCTGGCAGGCAAAAGAGCACCAGGTACAATACCCCCCTGCGGTTTATAGACTTTGAAGTTGGTGCCTCGCTCCGAGCAGAAGACTCTGTTCACTTCTGTTGACCTATCAGTGAGAAGGGATAACCTCCCATCTTAAATACCAATCTCATTCTCTAGAGTTGAGTTGGAAGGATGGACAGACCCTCTGATACCACTGTGTCAAACAAATATACATGTTGCAGAGTTAAGCACTCAGATACAAAGTGAGCTAACCAAGTTGGTCGGCTTGCAGCCTCACCTGATGTCCTGTCTGCCAAAGAGAGTTGGAAAACCAGGATATTAAACATGAACATGGTTTCTGATGCTGTCTTGAAGCCAATCATCGGCAGAAGCCATATTGGAAATGCTGAAGTCACTGTAGTTTTTAACACTTCCGCATTGGCTACAATTATCACAGCCGGAGGTTGCCGCTTAGTTTAAAGCTCATCTGGTTTTAAGCAGACTGAAATCAATATCTATGCCTCTATATGACCTGCCACAGCAAACAAGAGCGTTAGCTTCAAACTATCTCTGTCCTTTAGATATTTTAAATGTGTGGTATAACTGGAGGAGGGTGAGTGCCAGTCGAGGTGATTTACTCTATGCTGTTGAAACAGCTTGTTTACATCATACAAAGCAAAGATTATTGATGATACGTTTAACTGTCCAAGTAGGCAATATGAGATTATTTTAAAAAGTGTGGTCTTGTCCTAAAGTTAAAGGTTTTTTGGCAATCTGTCCAAATGGAAATTAAGAAAATATTTAAAACTGATGTTGCTTTAAACCCATTTAATTTGTATTTGGATTAGATTCAACCTATCAACGAAGACACAGATAAATTCTTAGAATTGCTCTTTATGCGGCACAGCTTACTATTCTTCAGAAATGGTTGGATGAAGAGTCTCCTGACATAAAAACTCATGTCTATTTTACCATTAGAGATTATCACATGTTCTCAAAGACACTCTTGAAGTTTTTGTAACAGACTGGTCACCAATAGCAACTTATCTGAAAGAAGAATGGGTAAGAGTTATAAGTATAGGGGTATCAAATGTATCACATTAAAATGCTACATGTATACATTTTCCAGGTTGTGATTGCTGCATGTACTAACACTGTAAGAAAAATGTGTCCTTTTTTAATTTTGTTTTGTCTTGTTCTGCTCTGTTTTGTTTTGTTTTGTTTTGATAATTTTTTTCTGTGGGAGCATTATGTGTTTTTTTCTTTGTGGGTTTTTGTGTATTGTGAAATCTTTATTTATTCTTAAATGCAGAAACGAGAGTGAGAAAGGAGGAAATGGTCAGGTTTTAATTTATGGGAAAACGGAAGAGGCAAGGTTGAGGTGTGGCCCTGCTCCTGAAATTTTGCTATTATCACCACTAAAATATATTGAAAAGGAGAAAAAAAATGCTACCTATATAAAAGACAAGATCAGCAAAGAAATAAGAGATACTTTACAGCTTTGTCCACGGGGGCGCCAAAATCAACACAAACCAGACGTCCAACACAGGAGCTTTAAATCATCTTAAACAAATTACAGCCATAAAATGTTACTGGATGGATCATTTGCTTGTTTGCTAACCTTATAGTGTGTTAGCCTCTCACACTTATTTGCTCCAGGCAGCCATATAACCTACATTTATGCTGCATAAGTTACTCTTCTTGAAGATTAAAACATATTGCAGGGGTTAATAAATGATGCTATCAGATCATGCATTGACAGGTGAACTAGCTCATACCATAGACTGTATAAATAATGGAAGTAGTATCTATGACATCACCCATCTGTTCCTGAAAGCTGTTTGAGGCCAAACGCCGGAGGCAGTCATATTGGAAATGCTGAACTCAACCAGAATTGCAGTTTATAACACTTCAGCATGGGCTTCATAGTTTGAGACTGGAGGTTGCCGCTTGGCTCATACCCAAAAACTGCATCTCAAGCAGCATAGGCACACATTTACTGTACTGGCATTGGCACCTCAACAACTAGCATGTTATCTATCACTGACATATCATGATGTTAGTAAGTGAACACGAAGACGCTCATACACCTAACCTAACTGATGTGTGCTGAAAGCAAATCACAACCCTCGAGGCCGACATGGTTTTAGACCTTTTTTTTTCCAGTGGCAGCACAGACTGTGCCAACAGGGAGATCGTGTGAAACATCAACAAATGCCCCGGTGCCAGCAAAGCCAGGCGGTAGTTGCTGTAGCCTGAAGGCTGTGCTTGTGTAAAGGAAGTAAAGCCATGAAGCTGCCTGGCACAGCTGCTAACAGCAGCTAATATGCTGAACTAACAAGCTTATCCAGGTACATGCAATGCCTGTTCTGTTTGCTCATCTGTCAGGCCAGAAGACATAATGAGGACTTGAAGCCAAAAGTCAAATAAGGTTACCTGAGGTTTGTTCGTGTTAGGTTTCACCCTTAGTATACAAGCAACATGTATGCAAATGAAGGTACTGATGGTAAATCACAGGGTTATTTGTCATTATAAACAGCATTAAATGGTGTTATGTATTAATTGGGCTATACAGACCACTGATTGCAAATCTGTAGTGTACGTAAACAAACACTAGTACATCTCTGATAGGTCCATTTCCTTATTTCCAGACTATGATTGTTAATTTATGCTGACAGATATTCAGCACAAACATCTCAAAATGCAATGCAGCAACAAAACAGACAATTCATCAGCAAAAAAACAAGACATGCAATGCAAATGTCAGGGCCTGTCGGTACTGATCTGTATCCAGCCAACTCCCTGTCTGAGCATTAACACTGTGGACAAAATAACAGCGTGGTACATCATGTAAGGCTTCTCCCAGTGTTTACAGTAAAAACATGTCAGCAGCACAAACCACAGCAGTAAGCCCTCTCACAAGGCGAGGGCCCATTACAAGCACATACAGGCCCCTCAATGATTTAGAGCATTTTAATTCTTGGGAATGCAAGTCCTTTCTGATAAGAGCCCAGCTGGGTAAAAGCCGACCACAAGAACGAGTATCCTGTGATTATCTCAGTGTTGTGCTCTCTGACTGACCTGTAACACGGTTTTCACAAGTGTGTTGTATCAGTCCATAACATGGTGCAAGTGAATACTAACTGAGGACAGATGAGCTATTACGTGTGGGAAAGCTCCAGAGTCCAGTCCTTCTGATCAGGGGGTAACATGGCCCTTTTATGAAGGCCAGTCAACTGTAGATTAATTCTATAATTTAATTATGGATGAGAATGGGATTTTACATGACAAGAAATCTGTTTCAAAACCAAATAAAATGATTTAAACAAAAGATTTTGTTGTAGGTTATGGGAAAAATTGGTTCTTACAGTTTTACTGCTCAGATGAAAATTCAACTCACACAGAAATCCTTAAAGTTAAAGACTATCAATCATTTGTGGCAGTTTTCCTGATAACAATAACACAATTGTAATCAACCTTGCAGATATATCATGAAATATCAGCCTACTGTTGCTGCAATTTTGATACAGGCCTATATACATTGCAGAACAGCAATGGCAGGGATATATCACAGTTTTGGTAATATGCAAAATGTTTAATCCTCCAAGTCTTAATGTGATATAATAACTTCAACACAGACTGTACCATAATAGGTGTTTAGGGCAGCCAGATAAATTCAGCATTAATGAGGCCCACCAAAAATAAAAGGGACAAACATTATCCCAACCATGCCCAACGCTGCAGTCTTCTTCATCCATATCTATGTTTACACTGTGCTGTCCATCTCTAAACATTATGCAATATGTCAGTACCAGGAGCTTAGACTCCTTGGAAGTAAATACATCCTTCTTAACGTAAATCTCAGAGATGTTTATGGATCGGAAGAGTGACACGAACCACATCTAGGCTGTGAGTGTAATGGCTTTTCAAGTGTTTATCGCTTTCCAGGGACACCTTAAGGAGGTTTAAATTTAGGGTTTAAATGGACCCTGAGCAAAGACAGTCATATTTTGTTTCTGGTTAGTTTAACCCTCCTGTTATGTTGCGGGTCAAATTGACCCATTTCAAAAGGTCAAAAATCCTCCAAAAATTGTTATTTTTGAAGTATTTCTTCTGTATGAAACTTCTTCTGCTTGTCTTAGTTAGCTTAATCAAATTATAAAATGAAAATGGTTCATTTCACATATTTGACATATCTGCAGGAGCTGGGATCAAATAGAGACAAGCTGGCAGCCATGGGGACAGTGAGGGACAAGTGGGTAGAGCAACTTCCACTACTCTATAACCCAGGCCCTAACGTCACAGTGGATGAGAGGCTGGAGGCATTCAGAGGTTCCTTCCGTTTTAGGCAATATATGCATTCCAACCAGCTAAATACAGCATAAAAATCTGGGCAGCATGTGACAGAAGAAGTGTCTCGTGTTTATTCATCAACATCACTTCATAATTATTTCATATTATTTTTATTTTTATTTTAACCATTATTATCTGAATCATTGCTTTAACAAATATTTATCTTATTTAATTATGTATTTATCTATTTATTTCTTGTATTCACCTGACCTTGTTAACACTACCTTATTTTTAACTTTTCTTTCCACTTTTACTTATTTTATTAATTTTAATGTATTGATTTTATTTTATTTTAAAGTATTTTATTTATAATCCTGCCTTTTATAATTTTACCATTGCTGTTGTTTTCTGTCTCTCTGTTATTCTGTGAAGCACTTTGGGCAGCATGTTTTTATGTATGAAAGGTGCTATATAAATAAAGTAAAGAGTTGAGTTCAGTTAAAAAAAAAGTTTAAAAAAAAGGAAAATAAAATAAACAAAAATCTATGTCATGTAAAACTATTGTATTTATATTTAGGGCTTTCCAATGTACATTAGAAAAAGTTTGTACATTAATTCTCATAAAAAATGAGTGATTTATCCTCTTTGAACCATGATCTGTGACAGTTAAAGAACACCATTGCACAAAATATTGATTTAAATGGTTAATTAGATATTCCTCGGGTCAAATTGACCCAGGAACATTATTGCTGTTCCTGAGAAACGAAAATAACAGGAGGGTTAAGCTAAGATTGCAAGCCTTGTTGGAGGGGCGGTTTCTGTGTTGAACAGGTTAGCTGCACCGAAGTCAAACAAAACAAAAACTATTATATGCAAATGTTACTCGAAGCCGGTCTTATTACTCATGCAGGCTAAACGCCAGGCTACATTGTATCAAACAGCAAGAGGAATTTAACAAAAGACACCTAAACAGCTTCCTAAACCTAAACAGAACCGGACCACAGCTGTCGTTAATGACGGCTGTTGTATTAACTGGCCACACCGGTACGGAGGTCACCACCAACAAGGCAACCAGACGGCCCGGTGCAGCGATGCACGCGGGTATTGTTTCAGCCGCTGAGGTGAGAGTTTTGTTCAAACGACAGTGTTCTTACCTCGTCACGTTCAACATGTTTCTGGTTATCTATGTCCACAAGTTCACCAGGCAAACAGAGAAGTAAAGCTGGAGAAAAGCCGCACACAACAGAATCCAGACGGCACAGAGGTGATTCAACCATAGAGTGGTTGGTCAGGGCGGCGCGTGATGTCATCGCTTTACTCTAGCAGTCAATGCGCATGCGCTATCCTTTGTTAATGCTACATGGATATTGTAGTGTAAAAGGAAGTTAGCAATGTTCTTCATGCATGGGAACCATAGAAATACCTGTGTTATGTTTAAATTGAACGTAATCAACATACTCTCCTGCTCTTCGAAAACACAGACACTGAAAAATAATGTTAAGCGTTGTTATGTTGTCACTACTGTACTGTCTCTCTGACTGCTGATGACATTATGATGCATATTACATTATATTATATAAGTATCTTTGCTATATTATATTATATTACATTATTTATTGTTTACTACAACTTACAGTCATATTATATACCCATATTTATTTATTATATTGCTTAATCTGTCATAACCAACCATAATCACACCATGTAAACCTGTCACGACTGAATCATTTTTAATACTGCCTGTAATTACTACTATTTAAACCGTTTGTAACATTTGTATTTATCTAAATTCCATTTGTAACATTGTATGTATCTAAATTATATTCTATTTTTATTTATCTTTTTTTATTTTGACCTCTTTTGTTTTACTAATTGGAACTTTTTCTTGATTGTACTTATGTCTGGGTTGCTGCAACAACGGAATTTCCCCCCGGGGATCAATAAAGTAATGTCTTATCTTATCTTATCTTATAAAGATTTAAATTATGTCCGATACACTTCGGCATGACTCAAGCCTCATGCAAATGATCAGAAAATAACAATACAGTGGGGGCTGTTAATTCTACCCAACCTGCTTGCAATTTGTGTTTGTTGCACAATACAGTTATTTTAGGTTAATCCAACGGGGACTAAACAAATAAATGTGTGCACGGCTCTGCATGAAAACAAACTATTCTACAAATGTATCTTGCACACGTTTTATGAATAAGGCCGCCTGTACAAGTTCTAAAACCAATCATCAATTGAGAAGACTTGCATTATCTGCAATTTTGCTTTTAGCCACAAATTTACCTAAATTAAGTTAACAGAAACTCTGACTCGAAACATCATAAATTGATGGGCTAGAAATGTTTAAATTTCCAGCCAAAGGGCCGTGTTTATAGGAAACCCTGATGATGTGAAAGATAAGTCCTCTGCAGGCTGATATAAAAGAGTTTAGTATGTCATTAAACTGGATTGAACAGAGAAACCATCGCAATAAAGCTTCATAAAACAGTAATGTCCAAGTCAATAGAGCCCATTTTATTGATACACCTCTGACTCCTCCTCCCTCACACACTATTAGCCCCAATGTCTTCACAATCCATCTCCAGAGCTGCCATGTCCTCTATAGCCAGAACCCACTTTTGTTTACTTGTGCAAAGTGAACAAAAGCACATTCAGCAAACATCGGATCAAACTTGAGGTTGAGTAAAGCTCATGCTTATGGACCTTGGGGTTAAGGTCCAGAGGCTTTCACCATAATACTTGTTAAGTGACACGGTTACAATAGCTAAAGGCACCATCATAGCTATGAGGAGCATAAGTAGAGGAAACAACTTGGTTTACTTGCCTGGAGCTTGGTACAGGGATGCACAATATTGTAGTTGCAACATAAGAGAATGCAGATGGACTCAGAATCTGCTTTGAAAGCACAGTAATAGTGTTCTATAGGATGTTAAGGCAGCTCGGAATGGAGTTGTTGGGCTCTATATGTGGACGGCAGGTGGACTGAAGACTCCAGCTTGGACCTCTTATTGTATTATTAGAGACAGACCCAATCAGATATGAGATTCAACCTGAACTGGGATCTTTTCCAGAGCTGTGGAAGGCCAGGAATACTTGAAAACCAGAGTACTATCAGGCTAAGGACAAATGAACACACATTAACCAAATAAAACATACAATTGTAGTTCAGAGGGTTTAAACCCAAGAGGAAATAAACAGGACACATTTATTCTCAATAAATAGAAACATATTAGTAGTAAATGAAAATTATGCACATTTACAAAAAATACAAACAACAAAACAGCCACTGCTACACTGTTGAATAAGTAAAACAAAATGAGATTGTTTGACCTATCTGTATGATAATTCCATGGACAAGATTTGGTGCAGGAAGCAGATGTTGCTTGAATTTTATCAAAAAGAGTTTCTGATAATGGTAATATGAAAAAAAATACCTTATGAATCTCCCCTGCCAGTGGTTGTGGGCAAAAATAACTAACATAGATAAAAATGTGACTGACTAGACTATCACTTCAAAGATGTTGATGTTAGTGTTCACGGATGGTAATTTAGCGCCCTCTAGTGGTACAAAGGTACTCTGCAGAAAGTGGGCCAATAGGTTGGTACACTGAATATATTTATGTTTACTCCTTTTTAACAGCAAAACTTTAAAAAAAATATCTAAAAAATGTAGAAAATTCAGTAAACCAAGTTTTGGAGGTGCATCTACACCAAGATGGAACAGCTGGTGTAAGGGCCCATTTCTCATTTAAAGTATAGAAACAATATAAATCAAATGGAGGAAAAATTAGCAAGTTTATATTTATGAGATGCTTTCATTGGAGATTCAAGTCACTTGAGGTATGTATGACGTATGCTATATTCTTTATCATCTAAGTAGGTATTGGGTAAACAAGCCAACATGAAGGATATCAGTCCAGAAAATCAATGGGACACGATCAATTGACATCAGCAACAAAAATGTCTGAATTATATCAAACAGACATGCTGTAGTATCAGGACTGTTAATACATGTGTCTGATCGTGTCTAATTCTAGTTTATAAAAAATACTGGAAATAAAACATCTCTGTTCTCAAGTCTCTTCATTGTTATAATTGATCTAAATCACTTTCAAAACATAGTTAAAGAATGCTTGACATATAAAACTTTCACATTTAGAATAGTGAGAAGATGATACATGAAACCTATAAAGATACACTATCCTATAAGCCCAAATAAAATGAATGGAAGCAGTTTTAATGATTTAATAGAAGACTGGGATTTTACATTTCAGATCTTCCAAGGCAGGCAAATCCAAGGCCTAGTCCCTGAATGCTAAGACTCTGTAGTTTTATGTAGCAGTTTAGAACTTTAAACATCAAGGAGACACCCATCTGAGGATCAGACAGAGGAAAGGTTCGGTTTATAACTTGGTGGTAAAAAATATGAAATAAAATTATAGAACATGATTCTCGCAGCTGCATAATTTTTTTTACAAGCTGGAAGGATGGGATGTTTTAACTGATTCCAAAGAGAAGATAATTACTTTAGTCACATTGACTAGCTGTATAAATGAAACCTTGAAATTAAATGCAATTGAAATGTTTGATTATTGATAACTTTATCAAAAACAAACTCTATCTCAGGGGCTGGCACTTGCATCTCCACAACAGGGGAAATGTTCCCATATTTCCCCACAGAGCATGGAATACAAAGTTCCTGTGTATTGATGCGATTTGGTATGCTGTGATATATTTTTTATTTTCCTTCACATCAATTTCTGTGCAAGTGTAGTCTACATTGGGAGTCTTGCCAAATTCCTTGTGGTTTTACACATATTTGGGCTATACAGAGGTTCTCATTGTGGTTTCAAATGATAGGGAGAAACTACCTTAAAGTCACCATAGTGCAGCAAAGTACAGTGACAGCACACTGGCTCTCAAAGTCAATACCAAGGACGCATTCAGACTTGCTACGTGTCCGATAATGGATACATAGGGCATCTGCAAGGCATCAGTAACGCCTGCCCAGTTTAACAACGTTAGTTAATACTATGTATTATCAGTGGTGGAGAGTAACAGAGTAAATTTACTTGAGTACTGTACTTAAGTACATTTTTTGAGTATGTGTGCTTTACTTGAGTATTATTTTTTGAGGGAAACTTATTACTTTTAATCCACTACATTCAGATGACAATTATTCTACTTTTATACTCCACTACATTTCTATCAATGCTCTAGTCACTCTCTACTTTTGCTTTGAAGTCAGCTCATGAATTTCCTTCTCTTTTCTGAAATCTGATCCCTAAGACAGTAAAATGTGTTTGTGTAGTTCTGTTTGTCTCAGTTGTTTAGTCGTACCTGTATATTGTGCGTCCACGGTTGAACGTGGAGCCAACAGAGCAAATTTCACTCAGATCAGGCAGTTCATTAGAGGTGGTAATGATGGCTATAATTCTCCACTTAAGCACCCATGGTCATATCTTCAGCCCGTGTTAAAGGTTTTTGAAATGAAGAATGATACGTATTATTTGAAAAGTTCTCCCTGTTTCCCATTCTGCCCAAACATACAAAAATTCACAGTCCAACCTGAGAAAGTGTGTTGAGCCACGTAACATTTGTTTCATTACAGATGAAGATTTTAAACTAAGTTGTCTGTGCTTGGAATAACTTAGTGTCTGTTTTTATTCCATGGTATAGTTTGTAGAGATTTCAAGTAATGGTTAAATAAACACAATGTAACAGAATGTACTCATATTTACTCTTGACTGTACTTGTGTGTTTTGAAAATACAACGTTTTTGAGATTTTCTAAGAAGTACTTAGAATAATTAAGTATTTTTAAAAGCAAGTTCTTCAGAAATAATTTGACAGAGCAGCTTTCACTTGTATTGGAGTAATATTTGACCTGGAGTATCTACACTTTGACTTCAGTAATGAAGCTGTGTACTTTGTCCACCACTGTGTATAATACATAAATATTTGCTTAATGACTTTCAACACTTTAATGATTTCTAACCAGTCTTGCTCGTTTGGGAAAGCTAAAATTAAAGCCTGTGGTTGGTAAACTGGTACTATGATTAGTGACGTTACATTCCTGACATTCTACGTTGACGTGACTCTCCTGCGGTGTAGCCCCGCCCCCACAGGCCCCGCCCCTCACACCGTCAACAACTGGATTCCAGCTATTTGTATTTTCGTCAACTAGCACTGCTAGCTTGCTAACGATGATTCACTGCGGTCGTAAAGAAACGACTTAACCGTTTTCAATGGATACGTATTCGCATTTGTTCGTTTAAAACACACTCCATCCTTAGCGTGTGCCGATGTGCAGCCAATGCAAGCCAAAGGAGCATCGAGAGCAGAGAAACCGCACTGCACACCGTCCTTTAGCCGCCTCTGAAACCAGCTAACACAGCTAACACTGCACGTTAGCTGGCTGGTTGACAGCTGGTCCGGTTAGCTACGTGCCTTCGACAGTAACGGAGCAAAGATTTACTCCCTGGAATAATGAATCGTCTCTGACATTGGTGAGTTTGATCAGCGTGTCATTGCCTGTGACTTGTTTCGACTTGTTTTTTGGGGTTGCTTTTTCGAGCTAACTCACTTGCTAACCATCGGCTTGTTTGTAGCAGCAGCTGCACAGAGCCACGCCTGGGCCATTTAAATCAGATCATCACATCGGGGGTTACTGGTTGTCAACTGCCGATCAATGTGCAGTATTGTAGCATTTACAGGAATTCCACTTTCACTATGTTACAGAGAGCACTGAGGCCCAGTTGGTTGTCACATTGGAGTAACCAGAGCTCATAACTTGCAAGGTGGGTCTCGGTTAACTCCACGGCGGTGACATCGAGGACAAGTGGGTGAGCCGTGAGTTAACTTGCTGATGCACCCCCAGTTCTGACCTGCAAGAGCTGCCAAAATGATGCCGGTAAGTTCACCCAGCCTTTGCTATTCTAACCAAACCAGATGTTACTGGCTCTCTTTTTTATGTCTGTGAGGATCATCTTGAGACTGCTGACTTTTACACACAATACAATCTATGCAATGTGCAAACTATCACTTTTCATGCTCTCTACACGAGGAGTATGTTGTTTCTCTGGGGTATATTGTCTTTTATGTTTATGAAGGGGCGATTCTAGGATCGGATGTTTAGGCTGAGCACCCAGAGAGATACATTTCATGGTTTTCTACATGTTAATGCAATTTAATTCCCACATTTGTGAAAGAAACGTATAACACTTTTGGGGAAAGTCTGTGACTAAACCATCAAATCTGAAACAAGTTATTTAAATGCTGAGCCACAGCAAAAGAGAAATGTAACCTTACATATGGTAACCCTAATTTCTGGGGAAAGAGCAGCAGCAGCTCCTCAACATATACATTCAAAAGATTCAAGATTCAAAAGATTCAAAGGTTTTTGTTGTCAATTTTCACTGTATATACGAGACATACAGGAAAAACGAGATGCTGTTTCTCTCTTCTAGCTTTTAAATATCTAGAATTTAAATATAAAATACAATAAAATATAATAAACAGTATGTATGTTTCTAGAGTAATCCAGCCCCTATAGTGAGTACCAAAAATACCCAAAATTGACATTGGAGTTATTTTTTGGACTTTCATTTGAAATGCAATGCACAACATGTAAAACGCGGCAGAGCTGCTGTATTTTTGTTGTTACAATATTATGTTTCAACCAAGTATTGTATGGTTTTGAAACTTCAAATTTTAGGGGTACTGGGATTCAATTTAGATGTGCTTCAGCACCCCCCAAAAATCATCTAGAAACGTCTATGTGTTTATGCAATAGTCATAAGGATTACAGGTTAATCTTCTACAGCTTCTAAAGTTGGGAGTTCAAGCAATATTGATGACTGATCATGTTGACATTGACAAAAGCTTACCCTTATCTAGAACAGCTTTATCTCTTGTACTTTACATCTGCGTTTATCAGTGGCAGTAGGATTTAGATCATTCATGTTCAAAATAACTGAAACATAAGAGGAATATCAGCCTTGTAATGAATTTAGTGTCCCTAAACATTTGCCTAAAGGGTGTCAAAGTCTCATACTAGATGTTATAGAAAACCAAAAGTTGCTTTGTATTGGTTGTAATGTAGCTCCTGCTTGCCATAGTTGCTTCACTTGTAATGGACATTGTTTTATTTAACACTTCCATGAACTTACACCAGTCAGTCACTTACACAACTTATCCAGGGAAAGGTTGAATTAATTGGTTATAAATGTATTGTTTTGGACATTTATTTAACCAGGAGCTTCCTTTAAATCAAAATCCCTGTTTTGAGGAGAACCCTGTAAACAAAAGTAAAAGAAATAGCATGTCAAAAACAGATAAGGGGCAGTAACAAATGAAGCATACACAGTAGATACAAGATAGAAATCAATCCTTACATTACACAGTTTGTACCAAAGCTTGATGTCTCTGAAGGAGATGTTAAAGAACAAGTAGACTTACACTACTGTGCATATAATGATACCTACATAACCTTTACTTTCTCTAAAAACATGATAAATCTTTGTTTTCTAATGTTGCAATGTAAACTCTGATGTTATTGTTCAAGAAACACTGTGTTGTAAAGAATAGCATACCTGAACCCTTTTGCAGTTTAGCTTTGTTGGGACCTCTTTTGTTATCTTTAGTGCTGAGAATGCAGCAATGGATTGTGGGGTAAAACAGTCAGCCTATTTCACCCTTCAGGGAGGGGAACATGAACTCTGATGTGGGATAAGTTTACAGTGGGTTCAGTAAAGTGTCATCATTGACGGTAGAGATTCTGTTTTGGCCTTGTTGTCTGTCCAAGTGTTTGCGTTGGTTATAAATATTGCCTCACAGTAACACTGTAAGTTTGCTTGTCACCATTTGAAACAGCTTTGCGATACAAGCTCAGAGAGGCTGCTAAGGACTCATGGATACACAGTTACAGAGAATTAGCTCCGTATTCGCTGCAGCTTTGGCAGGATCGACTGCGATGGGAGCTTCCGTGGACGTTTGTACCCTGTGGCACCAAAAGGCTATCAGAGTCAAAGAGCCAGTCGAGCAGAGCGGCAGCGGCCCTGCACTCAGCTCTCGCGTGACTCCAGCGGCCAATGAGACCTTGGCAGATCTAGGTCTGTGTGGCTGCGTCGACTAATGCTCTGTTGTTAAGGGGAACTTTTGAGCTGAGTAGATTGTCAAGCGGAATTAATCTCACACAGTGGAGCCGGGCACAGCATGACTTACAGGAAACGTAAACACTGATTCTCGTTGTCGCTTTGATCCGTTTTGGAGGTTTGGAGTAACACCACAAAAAGACAGAAGAGCTCTATCATAAGGCACTCATTGTTGAACAGTAAAACCACCAAAGAGACATGAGTTTGTCCGTCAGATGTTTTGCACAGATTCACTGTAATGTTTTGATGCATTGAGCATCTTCCACCTGTGAGGGACGGCAAGGTCTCTCTTCTGATTGGCTGAAGAAGTGTACATTATTGACTGGACTTTTAAAGCTTTCCTTTCGAGCACATCAGTCATCAGTCCTTTTTTCAACTCTTGGTAAAGTGTAACTTCACATCATTCTGTCCAGTATTTGTCTTCGTCTTTTAAAAATGAAAGCAGGGACGTTTCCAGATAGAAATGTGAATTATAATTTTTTTGTTCTTTAGAGCTGCTTGACATATAAGCCGGGCTAGATTAGTCTGTAAGAGCAGAGTCTCAAGAGTTGTAAGTTGGATTATATCCAGCTTAATATCAGAGAACATCTTTTTTAGAATTTCATCTTAAACCTCAAATAGATGTGCACACCAGCTACAGGAAAGATTATCGCATATACGCATGTATGGCAAGAAATGATATCATATTAAATTGTTTTTAGACACACTGGCTGGTCGGTTGTTTTGCTTAGATTGTCACTCAATTACCCCAACCTCCCTCCATATGGTTCAGTGGCATTTTAACAGGGAGACAGGCAGTGTTTGGCATTATCTGTCTGCACGAAATATCTAGATTACACATTATTATCATGTCGTGCCCAAGTAAAATATTTTTTTTGGCTTTAGCTGTTTCAGGCCAGATTATAAATTGTGCCAAACACTGATCATAATACAGTTGTTCCAAACATTCAGGAATGTGTTTGTTTGGATTATTATGTTGTTCAATGCATTTTAACGTGAGTGGGAGTTGAAGTATTGCTTAGTATTTTTGCAGTGTCTTGGAGATTTGTGTGGTTAAGCCTGTCTTCTTTTCTTTCCTTTCATCTCTTCTTTTTTTTTTTTTTTATATTTTATTTTGCTTCTCAGATTTAAACACAAAAAGAAAATAGACATATGAATAGTTAATTTGCACAAACAGATATCTCCCTTTTTATACATTTTCAAAAAACATATTTCCTTTTAATATAATTTTTTAAGAAAGTTAGATTTTTAAGATACAGCTAATTATTGTCATTTTGACTTAGTAAAAGCCACCCAACTTCAATTGATTGATAGTACCTAAAGCTAGTAATAGAAAAAATATGTTTTTTGAAACATTTTTAAAAGTGAGTTATCTGTTTTTGCAAATTAACTCTTCATATATAATGGAGAGAAAAAAGAAGAGAAGGGAGCCTACTGTATGAGACAAGTTAATACTACAGAATAAATACGGACAGTAGGTAGTTCCAAAATAAAGAAAATAGAAAATAGAAAAACAAAAAGTTACAAAAATAGATGAGAGACGAAAATGAATCTTCACCTCAAAGGTGGTCCGTGTACCTTCCATTCATTCTATCTCCAATTCTGAAACGCACATCGGAAAACAATAGAACAGGCATTTTTCTTTTTTCAATATATGTAGCAGATTAGAAAACAAACAAACAAAATTACAAGGTGAAGTTGGGTCGAATCTGTGAATATCTTTCTAACTTTACCGAACTAATCATACAGATATCCTTGCATATTTGCATTTTGGATTAACATAGATTTGATTCTTCATGTTTATCAAGGAATAAAAAAAACTATAATAGGATAACAACACAAAATCCAATTTTATTGCTACATTTTAATGGAAAACTGCTTTTGTTTGTTTGTTTTAAAATCTGCTACATATATTGAAAAAAGAAAACAATGCATTTTCTTTTGTTTTCTGATTTGCTTTTCAGAATTGGAGGTAGAATGAACGGAAGGTACACGGACCAAAGGTCATATTCAAGACATTCTCAATGCAAATGTGTTATACAATGGCACAGTCCATCATGTGAGATGGCAGGTTTTCCATATAGTCCAGATAGGGTTGCCATATCTTATAAAATGTTTTAGTCCTATTTCTCAGGCTGTAACTTATTTTCTCTAGCAGAACCCATTTATTAATCTCAGAGAGCCAGAGTCCAATAGGAATGTCAACATTTGATTTCCATTTTAAGACGATGCATAAGCTTGAGAGCATAGCTATCTTTAAAATTAATATTAGCAAAGTTGCCTAACAAACAAATCTCTGGATCCATTGGAAGAGTTTCATCATAAATGTTAGAGATAGTATAAAACTGCTATAGTTTAGAGCACTGCCAGGTAGCTTTCATCTCTTCTTAACTGTGCGAGTAAATGAGCGACAGCAATATTGAGAAGAACCGTATCCCACTGCTGGAGATCTGTTAGGCCTCCCTACTTTGACCTCAGAAGTGAAATCCCCAAACATCCCCAAACAATGCCTTATGTATCAGTTTGAAAGGGGCTACTGTACATTGCTGTTCATGTACATCCTTCACACAATATAAGGAGATCACTGTGTATTCTGAGGCTGACCTCAGAGCTGTGGCCTCCCTTCTCTATCACTCATTCTAATACCATTATGACTGTTCATCAGCAGCAGTAGCAAATCATTAGTGTTGCAGATGCCGGCACAGCCAAGGGACAATTTTTAAAAGGCGGACTTGTCTGCACCCTCTTTCACCCACCAGCCCCTTCAGCTCTCTCTTGTCCTCTCTCTTTCACTTACTGTTTGTTTCTTTCTTAGCTCTCTCTCTCTCCCCCCCTCCCTCTCTCAATCACACACACACACGCACACACACAGACACACACACACTGAGTGTTTTTTCCTCCCAAGTCTCCTCTGCAGCACTCTTTCCAATGCGAGCAACGCTGTCGGTTTCAGAGGTCTGCTCGGGATGGCATAACAATCAAGTCTCATGTCTGGAAAAGTGGCAGTGTTAGGATGAAGAGGTTTGTGACTATAGTGTTGCGTGGCCTCGTTAGCCTCTCCAAGGAAAACCCCATTTGGGCGAAGGAGCACCATCGGCCACCAAAGAAGGAGAACAGGAGGAAACGGAGGGCGGTCAAAAGAGCCAGGAACATGGGCAGACGCAACTTAGTGAGGGCGGTTGGTATTCCTCCAGTGGTCAGTCGGCTGGATCACTGTAGTTTTCTGTTTTCTACATGATGTCTACTCATGTGAGGTTGTATGTTTGAGTATTCACAGTTGTGTGTAGCTTACATTAGGCCCAAGTTTGTCGTCTGATTATATGTGTGGTTATTATTCTGTCTTTCCAAAAGACTTTCAGCATGTGGGTCAGTCTTTCATGTTGAAGATGAGCTGTTTCTAGGGATGCACAATATTGGATTTTTCTGCCGATATCTGATATGCCGATATTTTACAACTCATTTAGCCAATTACCGATATTTTTTACCGATATTTAATTGCAGAGATCATCAATTCTCTTCTGTATTGGAATTAGTGTACAGTATTATGGTGATACTCTTATCACATTTGTTATGTAATATTCTTTTCTTGTGCAAAATAAGAAAAATGCTTAATACTGCATATTTATTTATGACAATTGCTTTCAAACAAAATTCATACAAAAACATACATCCTACTTAAAACTTGGATGAAAATTTGGCCAATTTCACATTTGACATAGTAAGTAAACTAAACACGTATTAAATAAAATGGTTTACTCTTTGATAGTCAATGTGCCTAAATTAGTCAGCTACATGTACCTTACAGTAAGGGTGAGTATTGCCAAGAACCTCACGATACGCATCACGATACTAAGGTCACGATACGATAGTATTACGATATATCACGATATCACAACATTGTGATATATTGTGATATTCTACACAGTAAACTAAGAAAAAGTAGGGATGGTATATGTGTAAATCACACAATATTACTCAAAATTAAAAGGACAAATTAAGTCAAAACCATTTGATTCTAAACAACTATTCCACTTTATTGTTTTGAAATACTGAAGTTGTATTTTAGTTCCAACTCGGCTAAAATGTGAATTTTTATGATAACAAAAATATCGATATTAAGAGTTGAAATATCGATATCATATTGGAGGTCAAAGTATCGCAATATTGCTGTATCGATATTTTTTCACACCTCTACCTTACAGACTACTGCTTAGATTTAAATTTAACTTAAAACATGAGCCCAACATGTGTGCAGCAGCCCATTATTTCATCGGTTAATTATATTGGCGGATATCGGCGTGTTGGCCATTCATTTTAAAGCCAATATCAGCCAATACCGATAATGTGCCGATAATATCGTGCATCCCTAGCTGTTTCATCGGTTTACAACATTTAATGATCCCACTTTGTGCTTCTTATATTCTACAGTGTCTTAGAACAAGTATTTAACTGAGAACAAACAACCCTTCCACCAGAACAGATCACAATACTACCATTGTGCTTACTTATATTCAAACTGATGCTGTTGCTGTCCTCACTGGGCCTTCTAACGTCGATCACTATTTTCTTCCTGTACTCTGCTGTATCATATTATACAGCTGGTCGCACCTCAGAATACCCTTGGGATAAGAAAAGTAATTATCCATCAGTAAAGTGTGGCCGCAACTAGTCTCAAGATTACAATTTCTTTCCCAACCCTCTTCCCTCTTTCACATTAGCTCTCCCCAAAGCAGCATTTATTACTTTTCTATCGGACATTTTGGTCCATCTGGAAACAACAGAAAGTTATAGACGGACAGCGTGAAGGAGAGCATCAACCTAAAAATAACCCTGCTGCCTCTTGCTCTGCTGCCATTTCATTATACATGCACGGCGTCTGAATTGACCAAAATATGAGGCTCATAATAAGCTGAGTAAAGTCGCAGACGCTCCCAAGTGATCTTATCGTGTCAGTCACACTGCTGCAGAAAATGTCAATGAATCACACAGTTATTACAATGCATGAGTCACTGTGTCTCGCAGAAACTCCCGGAGTAATAATGTGTAGGTAGCTCAGTGTCTAAACTTAGATATTTAATGACAGTAGAAAGCTCTTATTTGTTACAGTTATTGCTGCACGATGAGTGCACCCTGAGGCCACACTAACATTGAATTACCTACTAAATGATGCATGTGTTAAATACCTGAAATGCAGCTTGTGCATTAATTGATGCAAGCCATTACACCGTGGTTACTGCATCGTCTGCCTGCGAATAGGTTTTGAATCTCTGTTGTAATTATTTTGTTTATCTTTGAGAGCAATATGTCAAAATGTAACTGCTCTTGCAAGACAGAGAGCCATATGATGGGGATCCTTTTCATTTAAAGTGCTCCTGCAACAAGATTTATGTCACTCACTCTTGCATATTCAACCAAATGCTGAACATTCAGTGAGTTTAAAAACAATTGACTAAAACACAAGGGTTCAGTATGGAAGTGAATCAGTCACATCAGATTTAGAATCTTTTAAGCCTTTGAATTCCTAGCACTGAATTATTTTATTTATTTATTTGTTTATTTCAACAGGGACAGTGTACAGCCATTTAGTTGTACCAGAGTTAGCTACCAGCTAATGTACATTTGTAGTCCCTGGGCAGGAGACAGAGGCGATGCTTCTGTTAAAAACAAAAAGTACATATTTTAAACAGCTACACAATAATACATAACTACTATAAAACAACAGGAATACATTTACATCAAAACGACCAACACAATTATAAAATGTAAATAGCTAAAAGCACTACACTATGCATTGAAATTTTTTTGCATTTAAATTATGTATCTGATTTCACATTTTCAACAAGTATTTTTCACTTTTTAATTTTTTTTTAAAGAATATTTTTATTGCACAATATCATTGTATACACTCCACATTGACAAATAGATGCAATCATATTTTTCCATTTTCTTACAATAACATAACAGCGGCCTAAAAGAACATTCAATCATAGTAATAATAATTAACATTATTTAGCGGATTTTGTACATAATAATGGGCAGCAAAAAAAGGATGTAAAATCAAGACTCATGTTGGAAGGTAAAAATAAATATTAAGAAAATTGAAGTCATTAAATGACAGAGTAAAACTGGGAGAACACTAGAGGTGTGAATAAATATCGATACAGCAATATATCGCAATACTTTGACCTCCAATATGATATAGATATTTCAACTCTTAATATCGATATCTTTGTTATAATAAAAATTCACATTTTAGCCGAGTTGGAACTAAAATACAACTTCAGTATTTCAAAACAATAAAGTGGAAAAGCTTTTCCATATGTAGGGTTTCGCCCAGCTCTCTCAGCCACATCTCAAATGAAGGCACAGCATCAGACTTCCATAATCTCACAATACGTTTTTAGCCAAAATAGTATCAAGATATACAGCCCTCTTGTCACTAGTAGCTCCCAGAATGGCCACTTTTATTTTTCAATGTTCACAAATTCAGGGTAAAAAATTCTGCGTTAAAAAATCAGCTGATTAACCAAGGGAAAACAATTCAGGCTTCTCTTTTCTGTGTTTTTTTGCTTTGTTTTGAGCATTCCTCCAAACTCTTGGCTCCATCATTGACACAATATTTTTTTGCTCTTTCTACTTGTGAACGATTCACAGTCCCTCTTTCTCCGTAGGCATGACACAGAAAAGTGAGGCCTGTCACATGAAACAGGAAGGCACACCCCATCTCCTAAAGTGCTCTGTGCCACAGGAAACAATACTAGTCTGCCTGCCATAGCACAGGGAAAACACATCAGGAAGATGTGCTGCGAAAACATACACAAATATTCAGCTTGTTGCTATCTCCAAAACAGGAATTACAATAGCACAAAAGCTAGAGTTGGCTGGTTCAAAGGAGGTAGATGGAATACATTTGTACATGATTTCACTGAAAAGGGGCTGAGGGCATGACTTTCCCTTTTTGTTAAAGGAAAAAAACATCTATGTGTGTGTGAGCAATACAGTCGAGTGGCCATAATCCTCGGCTCCTCTTATCCTCTCTTTGTTTTGTTTTTAACCAAGATGTGGAGTAATGTCAGCAGCATTTTTTTACCAAAAAAACGAGTTATGAAAAATTGAAATGATACCTCAGATCCAAATCGTGCAACTTAAACTTAAAGTATATGAGTTACAGCTGGTGAAGTGAATATTTAGCAACGATTGAATCCTCGCTGATGTGTTACATCAGTTTAGATGATCTGGGTTGTTTGTTCTTCTTCCAGCTTTCCTCTCTCAGGATTAACATTGCACATGGATTGGTGTTTGTGTTTGTATCATTTGTTTTGATATTGGAGTCTGTCAACAAACAGCAAACATGTTCATGTAAGCAGACAAAGTATAAGCTCCAGTAAAGTAATGTTCACAATTACTGTACATACATACCGATCTTGTGTTTTGGTTACCATTGAAAGTAAGAATGATGAGTAGAAGTTACCTAAGCCCGAATTGATGTTTAAGAACTTCACACTGAAAATAAGTTGAGCCAAAATATTTAATTTATCAATGATTAAACATAAAAGATGTATTGCCATTTTGGGCTCTAAAGCCTTCATATGTGTTAGTAGATGGTTCCAACATCTGTGTTTTTGACTCTTAAAGAATCTGATTTTAGAGTTATTTAGGATTTGACAATTACTGCCAACATTATTACCAAGTTTTAGTTACAGTATAATACTATAATTCCTTATATTGGCCAAACCTTAATTATTTCAATGTTTATTTTTATAAGATGCAAACCAATGCCTTTCACTATAGCATCTATAGCCTAAGCTAACTCGCAGCGCCTGTCCCAATGAGCCATTAAAACATCCTTAATCAGATCTATTTTCTATTTTTTCATAACAACACAAAACAAAAATGTAACCAATAGCCTGTTAGGTTATTGATCTTTTTAGTAGTGTCGTGGTACTCGAGACCGGTCTTGGTCTCGATGCCGCTTATTTTAGGTCTGGGACTGGGCGGACTCTGTATTTTATATCAAGACCGGTCGAGTCCACCACTGATGCACTCTGTGTCCCTGTCATTACTGTGAGAAAAAAATGAAACTTGAGTCAAAAGTCTCTCACAGCACGTCAAAAGAAAGGCAACAAAGACAAAACCAAACCTTGTTTGTTGTTGTCAATAGTATTCAAAGTTAACTTAAATAAAACAAATAGAAGTCTTTGATTTTGTTAACTCTCATCAGGAGGATTTTTCATTGATATATGGTCTTGGTCTTGGCTCGGTCTTGCCCTGCCCTGGTCTTGGTCTTGACTCAGTCTCAATGCCTAAATGTCTTCGTCTTGTTTTGGTTTCGGTGCACTCTGGTCTCGGACATGTCTTGGTCTCTGTTAATGTGTTCTTGACTACAACACTACTTTTTAGCATTATAATTATTTTGGTCTGTTTTTATAATGAGACTTTATGTATTTAATATATTAACTTTATGTAGTGTATTTATTTATTTATTTTTTAAGTTGTATATCTTTTGGGTGTTTTTTGCTTTTATTGATAGGACTGCTGAAAACAGGAAACATGGGGAGTAGAGAGTAGGGGAAGACATGCAGCAAATGGTTGCGGCTGGAAATCGAATCGGCGACTTCTGCGACGAGGACTATAGCCTCTGTACATGAGGCTCTTAGACCGCTAGGCCACCAGCCCCTATAAAAAACAAATCATCTCACTCTTCACTAAACAGAACCATCTCTGCAAGGATCCTTGCTTTAAAGTTGTCAGACACTTAGACTAACAATCAGAGCCTGAAGGTGACAACAAGAACCTTTTAGAGGGTGTACTGTAATCAGGTGCATTTTCCCTAAAGAATTATGTTGCAGTCATCACAGTTAGTTTCGTGGCTGTTGGTTGAAGCAATCTACTGGAACAACTCCCCATCTTTTTTGCCTACAAGTCACTTCAGAGCCGAAAAAATGGAATTGTTGAGCACGTTGATGTTGACTTTCCCCCTACATCTTTTGCTTGAATTGCTTTTGATTGGGATTGGGTATTGTCCTTCCAGGGCGTAAAATTAACCGCAACCGCCAATGGCGGGTAAAAAATTAGTTTGGCGTGTACAACAAAAACACACACCCGCCAGTGGCCGATGGAAAATTTTGTATTGCATGTGAGGTTTTGTTTTCATACTTTCGCCCATTTCTGCCGACTGTCAGGCTATTTTGACTCTTGCCGCGTGCCATACTTGTGTTGTGATTTTGGTACGTCGGGAACAGCGTGACGTCAGCTACTACTTTGCTTGAAGAAGCACGGCTGGAAGAGCGTTTCGAGGGAAGATGTGGCGACACATTCCCTGCGTGAAGCCACCACCAACAAAAAGGATAAACAAAGAAGCAGGAGACGATCAAGTAGAGGAACAGACCGACAGCACTTTTTAATAATTCTAATACATGATGATGCTGCAGTCACCTTGAAATGAAGTATAACCTAATAAAATAGCAATAATCTAATTTAATCTGTACATAACTGTATTCTTTAAGGGGTGCTTAAGTTTGATTTTCATAAAAAAAGCGTATGGTAATTATTTTAAATCAAGTCAGGCATGATTTTTTTTATTTGGCTGGTGAATTTTTGGAGGTCACTAGCCAATGGCAGATGAGGTAAAAAGTTAATTTTACGCCCTGACACCTTCCTCTTGATATGTCACTGGAACATGTCTCACAAGCTGTATCATGTAGCTGATCTTTCTCTTAGACAGTATAACACTCCCACACGGTCATTATTTTCTTTACATATGACTATAAAAACAGATCAGGTGACTCGCTGCCCAATAATAACCCTTTACTCTGATTCAGTATTCAGGTATACTAGCATGCCAGCATTAAATGGATGCAGCACAACTGATATATAGACATTTGTGCGTGAAACATCGGTACATATCAACCCCAGTTTTTTGTCAGCTTTCTATCAATCAGCTGTCTTATGGTGCGATGAATCATTTGGACCTTTTTTGTCACACTGAAAGTATAAAGAAAGTGGAGTATGGATCAGTCCAAAGTTTAAATACTTGACTTTGCTTCCTCAGCTCAGCTTGCCAAGTTTGTGTTGGACAGGAAATGTTGTACAAAGGAGGACTTGGAGCCCTCTGAACTCTTAGGTGATTGTTTCAAGATGCTGCATGTGGGTTCAATTCAGACCTCACGCTATTGTTTGTCTTCAATCTCCGACCTGGAAGAACATTCTGAGGGTTAAATTGAATGTAGATTGTAGAACCAGGGTGTGTGTGATCTCTACTTTTACATCTCTCACTGTTATATAAGTACAGACAGAAGCGTGTAGAGGCTTGTTTACTGCTATGTCAGATCCCTCTGCCTGAACTGTACCTCTTCAAGCTATGGCAGGCTGTAATTTATCAAAGTAAACAGAAATGTGGCAGGCACAGGCATGAGTCCACCTGCAGCCCAAAAACTACCAAGCTCAGCCAGTCGACTGTAAAACATAGTGTCAGCACTCTGGCAAGTTTTCATGAAGTACCCTCTTTATTTCTGTGGGTATGAATGGTTGTCTGTTTTTTCAAGATATTTATTCATGTGTGTTTCTTTCTATTTTATTCCCTGTTGATGGGATCGTAAAACTCCTTTCCCTTTCTCCTGTGTGAGCCTCCTCCTGACTGTTTTTTTCCTCCCTCCCTCTCAGATGATCCTGACGGTGTACCTCAGTGACGGGGAGCAGGCTTTGACTGAGGTGCCCATCACTCCCGAGACGACGTGCCGCGATGTCGTCGAGTTCTGCAAAGAGCCAGGCGAGAGCGGCTGCCACCTCGCTGAAGTCTGGAGAGGAAACGGTAAGCTGCTCGTTTTGGGTATGCAGGAAGAACAGGTTAAAGTGGAAGAACAGCAAGTGCAAAGGGAACGTAATCCATTATCACTGAGCCTGACATGGGACTTCCCCCAGATCCGTGTCCGGTCCGTCTCCAATTCACTGCGGTCCGGCTCCGTGCGCTTTCGTCCGTCAACACACACCAGTTTCGTTTTCAGAACGCAGCACGGAGCAGGATCGCCGGACAGCTGGAGTCAGGTGACCGAGGTTTTCCCATGGCAATCACTGAATCAAGGATTCTCCTCCTCCTCTCCTAATCCATGTTGTCTTTATCAGCCTCTGAAAACCTCTGACCTGTTAACTCCAGACCTGCCTCCACTCTAAATGACATTTTGTTATCAAAGGTTTTTTTTTAAGTTATTTTTTTGGGGGTGTTTTGCCTTTATTTGATAGGACAACTGAAGAGAGACAGGAAATGTGGGGAGTAGAGAGCAGGGAAAGACATGCAGGAAATGGTCGTGGCAGGGAATTGAACCGGCGACCCCTGCGACGAGGACTGTAGCCTCTGTATGTGGGGCGCTTAGACCGCTAGGCCACCAGCGCCTCTTCATTATCATAGTTAAGTTAAAAACAATCTAAATATAACAAAGAGTGTTTTATTCTGAAAATTAAGCAAATGTTTTGATTTTGTTTTGGTGCCTGACTTCCTGTCCCGCTCCATCTGCTCTGTGCTGAACTGATGCCTTGTGCTCCGCCATCCGGCAAAAATAGAAGTCTTGCGTATCTGATCCGTTGCGTTCCGGACCGGAGACGGATCTTGTGGAATTTTGCCTTGATGCTTCCCCTACCGGCGCAATAATCTACTTTTATAAAGAAGTTGCCTTAAGTCTTCCCTGATGATGTAAAAATAAAAAACTTCCTCAATGAACAATCTTGGGAAAGCCTTGAAATATAGCAAAAATTCACAAACTCAAAGAAAAGGAAAGCATTAGTTCATACTCCCTTTACAATTCTCTATTTTTATCCTGGAATAATTCCCCTAAAGTACAGATTTGTGGGTCAGAAAAAGCAGGTTATGTGCTGGTACAGTCCACATCACTGTCACAGCAGATTCCACTGGGTCCAAACGATTTGCTCTCATCACCAGAGTCGTGCTGACATACCCGGTGTTATCAGCATTTTTCACTGAGGGGCCACTCCCCTGTTGGAAACAACATCCCAGCCCTGGGCTTTATTAACCTATGTTATGCAACCATGCTCGTCTGCTGCCTCACAATGCAGCTGTCTACCCCTTGAACCTCCTGAAAACCTCTCTGTCTTTGTCTATTCGTCTTTGTTTATCGGTGTCCCTTTGATTGACAGCCTCTTGAACTGCTGAAACATTGTTTTGGCACTCAGTCACATTGTTATCCATCAGTCTGAGGGACCCCTTTTATTTTTTTGTAGATCATCACTTCATACTGCCAAGACATAAAAAGATGATGGCATGAAGGAGCTGGGATCATAGTTTAATCTACTATTCTCTGATGTTGTTTGATTGTTTTTGATTACTGTAGTTGACCAAACATGAACACCAAACTCACACACACTCACACAGACATGTGTGAACTAAAAACTGTTATAGACAAGATAAGACAGGATAAGATATTACTTTATTGATCCCCAGTTGTTGCAGCAACCCAGACATAAGTACAATCAAGGAAAAAGTTCCAATTAGTAAAATAAAACAAGTAAAAATAAAGATAGATGACTAAGGATAGAATACAATTTAGAAATATACAATGTTACAAATGGACTTTAGATATATACAAATGTTACAAATGGATTAAATAGTAGTAATTACAGGCAGTATTAAAAATGTTTCAGTAGTAAAAGTTTGAAATGGAGTGATTATGGTTGGTTATGGCAGATTAAGCACTATAATAAATACATTGTATTTATTATGACAGGAGAATAAGAACTTTTGTCATGTAATGGTCATGGTAATAATTGTGTTTTTCTACATTTAAAAATATGCTGTTTTCTGTATGTTTATTTAATTATTTATTTATTATTAGTTTATTTTTTTATTTTTATTAATTTATGATTGCAATTTTATCTTCTTTTAAAAAAAAATTCAATTAAGTTTTAGATTGAATGTATTTTTTTTTTTAAATGTGTTAAATATGAAGGTGAAGCCAGGTGATCACAAAGACAGCAAATGAAGAGACAGCTAGCCAAATCGAGAAAAAGTCACACAAGCCCTTTTAAGAACCACAAACTGTATTTTCTACAGTTAGGAATCATAAACTGATAAAAGAAACAAGATCTTAACTTAAGCCTGGCACACATCACAGGATTCTTCAAACCTTCACACATTTAGAGACCACACACTTGATGAAAACAAAAGACAGATCGCACAAGATCTCTCTCTAGTGATCTTATAGTGTGTGGGGTGCACTCAAAGCACACAACACACTAACCAATTCTTCACCAGAGTATCAGGTTCTTCACGCTCAATATTCCAAATCTTGCGTAGTAAAACGTGACTTCGGTGTAAACAAACATGGCGAACGAACAGGAAGAAGCAATGATGATTGTTTTCGGCCTCTTACTTTCCGAAAACACACACAAAAAAGAAAAATGATTATGGAAAAGTCATGGAGATGGCGTATTTCGGAGGTCCAAGAGACTTTTGTTTTCACCAGCGTCATGTTTTTGTTTGTTTTTACTTCCTCTTCCGTCATTCAGCTCAGTCAGCTCGCATCTTGATTGGCTTTGATCGTAAGAGGGATATCGGGACAGAACTCAGCCTGATTATCCTGTTGTGTGTACCTGCCTTTAGTCAATAGGCGAGCATCAGGGATGATGGTCAGCAAATGTTTATTTTTTTTTACACAGCCAGGATTGCTTCTAGTTGCTAATTGTAGCGTCATATCCAACAGCCTGATTTGATAGTGGTTTTCAATCTCACTCTCAGATAGAAGATGAGTCGGTACATTCAGTCTGTGGTTTCCAAAAGACAAAATTTGACTCATCGCTTTTCTGTCTCCGTAGAGCGAGCGATCCCCTTCGAACACATGATGTACGAACATCTGCAGAAATGGGGACCTCGGAAACAAGAAGTGAAGTTCTTCCTCCGTCATGAAGACTCGCCAACTGAGAGCAGTGATCAAGGTGAGTGTTGGTCATGTTCTCCTTTGACTGTAGCCAAGGGTTGTCCAGAAGCTTCTGACGCCTGTTCTGGCTGGCTGCTCAGCTTTGGACACCAGTGTCAGTCGAGTCTCTCTCACCCTCCATCACCTGGTACCTGTAGTCTTTTGGGAATGTTTGCTCTCTTGCTTTTCTGTTAGCGCATTTTGTGATGTGGTATCTTTTTTGCATTAAGAGCTTAAAAGACTATTTAGGATCTTGCAACTCATCAACCACCCTCTGGGAGTTTTCGTAGCCGGGGGTTATATTGATAGGCCATGAAGGTATGTTAAGGCCAAGTCTATCTTATCTGTGCAACAGTCATTTTTCACAGTCCAATACGGAGCTTTAAGAGAGACAATGGAGTCAGAGTGGAGAGACTTTATTGTTAGCTGCACTTCATGCAGATGCTTGCAGAAGAGTGATAAATGAAAAGCCAAGTTGTTGTCAGATGGTAGCTGATGGGTTCTAGGATGGCATTACAGCTGATGCATCACACTTTTAATCCTTACATGGACTATTTCCCTGCATATATCTGAAGACCCTTGAAACATTAAAGGAAAACGCTACTTGCAACTGAAAGCAGTATGCTTCTGACATCCAATCTTCTGGCCTTTGACTACAGATTTGTTAATGTATGATATGGGGAATCTGTTTACAGAGATCATGGATGGAAAACCAAAATTTGATTGATGCTTGGTGAGGCAGATCCAAGGCTTAAATCTGCCTCTACGTGAATCACACAACCAAGATAACGTGGCAGAAAAGCAATCTATGTGCTGTGATGCTGATCTGTGTCAGATTAAAGACAGAGTAAAGAGTTGTTAGAGCAAAGGTGACATCCAGATATCCAGTACGTTTTAGACGTACAGCAGAATTGTCCTGTTTTCCATCATTTCCTTTGAAGATTTGAATAATTCACACTCCTCCTCACGTCAAGCATTTCTTCTGAAAAAGTTTGAGTTAGGTGGCTGAGGTCAGCAGTGCTCGTCCCACTTCTTAAATCCCTCTGTCATGGGCAATCATGTCGGCGGATTCTCAAACTCTCCCTGACAATGGTTGTAGCCTCTGAATCTGCAGTTGTGTGTGCGCGCGCGCTTGCTCGTCTCTGCTTTGTGATGGTGACTGTTTCTTTTTGCAGGGAGTCAGCAGTCTCAGGATCAGACGAGCCGCAGAAGTGGAAACACTGGAGAGAAGCACAATGAGAACGGGGTAAGACTTAATTAGCATTATCTCAATGATGTTAAAATAGAAATTGCCTTTGCTATTGGTTACTTGAATTCAGGGCCTTCTGTCACGCATAGATTAGGGCTATAATGAGAGTTATATATAAGTGTGTTACACAAAGTGCCACAACCCTATATATACTTTCTTTAAATACATGAAGAGCAGAGCAAATCAAGTACAAAGGCCATAACTAACCCCTTTGTTAGCTGTAGAAGAAAGACTGTGCCTTTGTATGGAGAGTCAAAAAAGAGAACAAATAAAGACAAAATCCAAAACATGCAATTAGCTAAGGAAAAGTTTCAAATTCAAACCTCATGAAACCTGTCTGTCTGAGTTTTACTCTGTGAAGAGTCTTTTTTCTGGGCCATGTTAGCCAGGTTTCCGAATACAACATTTACGTCTGCGAGTTTCTATTGTGATGTAAAGCAGCATTTTCCACCTGTTGACCTTATAACAACATCTTAACAGATCATCATCTACATGGTATTGCAGGAGGACTTTAAACGGGGAACTCGATCGCCTGTTCTTGCATTATCCCACTTGGGATGAGTCGGTGTGATCTTCCATGAGGTTTCACTTTCAGTGACACAGCTTTGTGGTCTACAGTCAAACTTTTGCTGTAGCCAGTAGAGCTGGGCAATATTGAAAAAGCTGTAATCATGATAACATTTTTCATTTCAGTAGATATAGATAATTATCACGATAAATATCAAATTATTCTTTCATATCGTTTTAAAGGCAGATTTTTTTCCTCCTGAGTGAAAGTTGAAGAAATCAGTCGGTTTGTAAGGTTCTATCTGGGATTTAGTGGTCTAGTAAATAGCCAATATATCTTAACTAACGAAGTTTAGTGGGCTTTCTTGTCGAGTATGTTTTCACTCTGCTTTGAGCTGGTCGGTTTTGAGTTTTCTTCAGTGTCTCTGTGGCTTGTTTCAGCTGTTTACATTTTGCTTCAAACATCTTTAAGCCCTGCCTACCTCTTACCCTGCGACATGATTGGCTGTTCAATGCAGTCTTCTTCTTCTGTCTAATGTTGGGTGGGAACTAGCATTTAAGACACACTCCATTTTCAGTAGTAGGGGTGTTATTACAGGTTAAAATATATCAATGTTTTATTGAACATTTGTTATTGAATACATACATTAATACATATGGTATTTATATTGAGAAAAATAATATCACAATAATTATCATTATCGTTTTATCGCCCAGCCCTAGTAACCAGTCAATTTTTCTCCCATTAATGCGGAGGAAATATGAGGGAGCAGTGATTGAGGTTACTGAGGTTTAATTTAGGGATGTACATTTTTAAGTATTTCCTGTGATCGTATTTTGGAAATGTTAACGATCAATTATTGATTAATCAATAAAAAAACGTGATTATTCTTATGTCAAAAACAAGGACAAATACGTTTTTGCCCCCTAAATTATATTTTCTACAGCAAAGAACTATTTGGAGTGCCAAGTCACAGAAAATAGCAACACATGCTGCACAGTGTTGCTTTAAGTCATCTGGCAATTGGATGCTAGCAATCTAGGCTAATACTGGTGAGCTTGAGAAGACTCTCAAGACTCTTTGAGAATAGAAGCCAACCAGACTTTATCACTGAATCCTCCAAGTCTTTTATTCTTTCAGGACCATTGTCACACTCTTTCATGCTAGCTAGCATTAGCTGACAGCCTTTCATGTTTGAAGTTGTGTTGGTGGCAAAAAGGCCGACTATCAAAACTTACAGCAATGGGTTGCTAACACAGCACACTGTGCGCTACCCTGTAACTGTTGTGATGTAATGGACTATTTTTAGAGCCTGACTAGACAGCTGTTGTGCCAAATTAACCAGATGTGTACATGAGTAAAAACACATTGTATGTTCCAGCAAGAATGTGTCTTTTTAATTCAGTTCAACTTGAAGTCTGAGTAGCTTACAACAGACAAGACTTACATACGGTGTGATGATGTCTGTCTTCTGAGTGAGTTTTAATTAGAGGCATCATTCATCCTGTGATTTCAGCTGATCTTCAACAGGGGTCCAAAGGTAATGAAAATTCAGGAAAACGTTGAGTCATGTTTTCACTGTAAGATGGCTTTTTATTTTTATTTTTATATTTTTATTATTTTTGTGTTAAATTTCATATTTAATTATTTTTTTGACATTTTATTTAATTTGTATTTTTTTTTAAACATTTTATTTTGTTTATTTGTATTTGTATTTTTATTTATATTTTATTTCATTTTTTGTGTGCACAGTTATGCCCAAACTCCAGTCTTGTGTTGAGTAAAAGTCTCAGCATCAGTGCATGTATAAGGACTCTTAACATGAACAACATGACATGCCCTTGTGTTGCAGGACTGGCCCATTTTTCAACCACCACCAATATTTCCCCATGAGAAGAACCCATTGTTGTGCATGCTCAGCTCTAGCTTTAGGAAGCGAGTGTGCTCGGAGATGTGAATGACTCTGATAAAAGCAGCCTCTGGCATTGCATCCTTTCTCTCTCTCTGACCATCTGTCCCAGATTTCACAATAGGAAAGTGTTGTGGTCAAGGAATCGTAGCTAATTTAACCTTAATGGTGGAGGGAACAGTCCTGCGCAGCACTAGATGGAGGGGGTTTTTGTTTTAAAAATATTGAGGAGTAGGAGCACCCAGAAGCCATTCTGAATTTGTCAGTGTGTTCCTGTTGAGAAGGTATCTTCTCACGCTTTAATGCATATAGAAACCAGGTATGGATCAGTAGAAAGGTAATCCTCGGTGTTGAAAGAAGATCATCAGCTGCACGAACATCACTGTTTAACCTCCAAAGTGCTGAGGCTCATTTGTGTTTGAGTTCCTTCCTAATATCTGATTTAGAGGATTATATCAGTCAGCCTGCTGGATGATATAACCGCCCCTAAGAGGATCATTGCTTTGGCTTTTCCACGGGCTGCTGCCCAAACCCCCTCTGGGCTTTCTCTCCACCAGGCAGTAGAGCTGATCATCCTCTGAGAGAGGGACGTGGCCTCGTAAAGAGCAGAGGAGCCTCAAGGGAACGCTACAGTGATCACGGATATGTTCAATTTTTTTTTAATATCACAAGCAGTGATGATAGCTTGCATGCAGTATCAAAACTTCTCTCAATTTCCAAGAGCTGAAAGAAGTTGAGTGAATAAATATTCTGCGATGGTTATGATTTTCAATTTATCATTTCAGAGATTTATTGATTTATTAAATATGAAACATTCTCTGGTTCTGCAGCTTCTCAAATGTCAGAGAGGGAACCCAAATGTGAAGGTTTTTTTGCAATCGATGTCTGATTTGTCCTTCACAAATTGAATAACTAAAAAGATTCAACACGTTAATCAATAATGAAAAATGTGGTTTATTACAGCCATATATTTGCAAAATCCCAGCTCTAATAATCTAGTTATCTCAGCAGTAATCCTGGATTGCGCTCCATCTCTCTCAGTAGAAATCTTCACATTTGTTGGAGGAAGTAATGTGGTAACGTGGCTGCTCCTCCTCCTCCTCTGCTCAGTCGGGTGTTTCTTCAGCTCCCTCTCCATCGCTGTCTGAGGGTGTGTGTGTCTACTTTCTCCCTTGGGTGAATTGTCACTGATGCAGGGTTGCCTGAGTGCATCTGAGCGTACTGGTGTGTGTGTGTGTGTGTGTGTGTGTGTGTGTGTGTGTGTGTGTGTGTGTGTGTGTGTGTGTGTGTGTGTGTGTGTGTGTGTGTGTGTGTGTGTGCGCGTGCGCGTGTGTGCGTGCGTGCGTGTGCTGCCAGTGGCTTCCCCCACGCTCCTCATCTCATCCACACTGTAGTCGAGTCAAACCCCCTCTTAAGTCTTCCCACACATTCTTATGTTTTACATGCCAGGTGTGTGTCCGAACACACAAAGTGTTTTCAGAGACAAGATGATGCATGACATTTATACTCTTGTTGCCTCTCCTCACAATACCATAAAAGTCCAATTATTTCCAAAAGCAGGCATGTTTTATTCAGACAAGATGACTCACAGAAGTGTCTGCCTCTTCTAATCAAGTACGAGCTGTCCACACGGTATTTTTGTCTTTTGCATGCCATGTTTGTTTCACCTGAGGCATCATTGTGGAAGAAAAGATCCTAAGTGCCTGTCCTACCTTTACTGAATATTTAAAGATAGGAAGAATCCTATTGGCTGTCTTCCGTCATGTATCACTGGTTTGCTCGCGTGCTTTGACGGACAAGAAAAGACAGGCTTTCAATTTTAGCTTCAATAATTTAGAAGCTTTAATTGCATCTGAGGGGGGGAGGAAACCTCCTCAGTTTTCTACCTAGCTATCAGCCTAGGTTAAAGATTTAAAGAGTAAGGGCTGTCACATCAGGATACAGAGGTTTGAGGACTGAAGACATAGCATTCAATCAAATTAGAAGTGAAAAATCATGGTTGTTGACTCATGGTAATTATTAAAGAACAGGTTCTATCCCACTCCAACACGTAGGAATTCTTGACTTTGGAATGTTCTGTAAGTAAGAAGCATATTTCTCTAAAACTAGAATTCCTGAATGCCATTATGAACACTCAGAAGTCTCCTTTTTTTTAAAGGTATATTTTAGGGCTTTTTTGCCTTTATTTACAGGACAGCTGAAGAGATACAGACAACGTGGGGATTAGAGAGTGGGGGAAGACATGCAGCAAATGGTCTACTGGCAGGGAGTCGAACCGGCGACTTCTGCGACCAGGACTATAGCCTCTATATGTGGGGCGCTTAGACTGCTAGGCCACCAGTGCCCCACTCAGAAGTCTCCTTGATAAGGACCCCGGATTTTAATGTTTGTAGTGTTCAAAGGATCATATCAAACAAACTTTAATCAACCCTTGTCGAATCTTCTTTTAACGCTGTCATTCTTCCTAAGCACCCTGCTCTCCTTGCCACATTGAAAACAGCTCCTCTGTCTGTACCAATATTCTACATTCTCTTTCAGTCTACAGTCGTACAAAAACACTGTGACGTTTCCACTATCATCTTCCTTCTCCTCACTCTTTGAACACTCTTCCTAAAGGCAAAGTCTGGGAGCACTTGTGCATGTCAGTACCGCTCATAGAAGTTTCCCAGGGTAAACACTGTAGCAGCTGTTTTTGTGAAATTCAGCAGAAAAGTATTTTTTTCACTTTTTCTATGAGCTCTGAAATAAACACATAGATGAGGATTTTTGGCTGAGGGGGAAAAACTATTTGAAATATATTGAAGGTGACACATATTTTATTTTCTGTTACTTCAGGTTCTGAATGTGGATTTGAATCGTCTACATTGTGAATTACAATTCATCTAAGCAAAGCAATCAAACATGAGGAACAGTTAACAGCATAAATTACAGTAGAGCTTTGAATATAATTCTGCTGTCTGGTAGAAACCTTGTATCTCCATATTTAATTATTTATTATTTAAAAAATTACTGGTTTTGGTCACTCTTCATGCCTGTCAGTGAGCATTGCAAATCCCCACCAATGAAAAGCATTAAAAAAAGCTTGTGGCTGTTTTCGTGTTGTAGAAAAAATGAATTTTTTTTTATTTCCTGAAAACTGTAGTTTTTGAGATATGAGGTTTCAGCCTGGCAGCAGTGATAAGCAAAGTCCAAAGTAGTTAACTGGATAAAATTAGCTTCAAAGTGCCAGTAGGTCCAGTGTCATACATGTTGTCTGGTGACAGACAGATCTCCAAAGTGTCGTTTGTCAGACATTCAAAGTAGTGCTGGCAAAGTTGGAGGTATTTGATACCTTGGATGTCCTGTGTTTGACTCTAGCAACTTATTGCAGCATTAACCATCAGATCTTTGCACTAAAATCTTTAGTTTCAACTCTTAACATTTTCTTTAACTCTCAATACTATTCAGCGCTACATCGATGTAGCAAGAATAGGGTTGCAAAGGGGTGGAACATTTTTCGGTAAATTTCCATGGGAAGTTAAGCTGGGGAATTTTGGAAAAATTCTAAATTGGAAACTTTTTATGGGAATTAACTGGGAATTGAGGGTAATTTAATGGAAAGGTATCATATCCAAGCATAAATATTTGTTTTGTTATAAGCAGACATCCATCCAAAATAATACAATTAAAACAGATTTATTTGTAAGTAGAACTTTATCAAGTGTTAAATATTTTATTGAACAATCAATTCTTTCATTGAAGAACAAAAACATGAATGCTGAGTTAAATATTACTCACCCCCCCAACCCATTTACAAATTAACAAAAATTGAATCCCAACAAAGTCCCATTTAAAATGTTAAATGAAAAGAGCCCCTCTCTGTCCAAAAAGTTCCATTCGACATGCAAATAAAAAAGCATCTTCCCTCAAGCATCTCAAGCCTCTGCAGGATTCTAGAAATCATCTGTGCATGTGATGGAGGAATGCACAGTGCATGTAGGGGGTGTGGTCTCAATAGCCGTGCAGTAAGCAGTGTGCTATGTGCATGTGATTGAGGAATAGCATTGATATTCAACTGTACTTGAAATCTGGTTGTTTTAGTCAGGATTATGCTAAAATATAATTTCCCCAACTATATTTAAGTTCCCTATTTAGAGCCAACCTACAATTTATTAAATTCCTGGTTTATTACCGTTAATTCCCATAACTTCCCGTTAATTTCCATGGAAAGTTTCCAACTTTGAAAATTCCTGGAATTTCGCAACCCTAAGCACCAATACTACTGTTTGAGCAAAACAAGCCATTTGAAGACATCACACTGGGCTTAAGAAAACTGAAGTGCACAGTTTCCATTGCTTTGTTATTGTTACAAATATGATGAAATAGCCTGCAGTCTGTGGGATGGATGACAGGTCTAGTAATGGACATACATTTTTAGGTAACAATCTCATTTTAAGCTGCTATTTATGTGCTTGTCATCTTCGCACATGACACCCCATGACACCATGTCTCTGCTGCATTTATAAACATCATCTTAAACCTGGTATCATGACTCTGCCCCAGAGGTTGGTTTACTTGTCCAACTTTTGAGCCTGTTTGAGCCAGGTACAATCACTCTGTCTCTCCACCTTTAATCGCCCTGCACCAAAGCTGTGAGTGGTGGCTAAACCTTGAATACAAGAGCATGCTACTTTTTTAGATGTATTTCAAGACTGTAAAAGATATGGACGTAGTATCCGTGACGTCACCCATCTGTTTAGTGCTGCTGTCAAGCGATTGTGACGTAAAGAGACAGGCTTTGAGCCTCCTAGCCAACAGCTACAGTGTTCCCGCCTGTCAATCAAGTCAGCTGTGCCTCTCATTGGAAGACTCATAATCTAAATATCTTTAAAATTGCTGCGTTAGAAAAAAATTTACCCCCCCTGCAGTATGTGCCGATCAAGAAATGAGCTATCCAGACTACACTCATCTTTTGTACCAGGCTGTAAACATGTTTATTTCTGCTGTAAAGATCGTCTTTGTTGAATTGGCAGATCCTCGATCAACTGCCGTTTTTAGCAATTCCGCATTGGACTTGTATTTTTAGACGTCAGGTTGCCGCTTGATTTCAAGGGGAAAATATCCTCTAATATTCTGGTCAATAGTAATCATCAGTTAAGGCCTAAATCTGATTCTCTTACAAAACCATGAAGTAAATCAGTAAAGCTTTAAATGTTAATGGTAATGTTTTTAAAATATCAATTCACTGGAAAACCTCATTTTAATACAAACTATACAGGGACACATTCACTAAACCTTCTCTACTCTACTCTCTGCTCCATCAGTGGTAGCTGAAAACCGCGCTGATAATTCATTAGAGCCTCAAACATGTTTGTAAATCGCAAAGTTATTTTAAAAACAGCTCAAATCAGACTTTTTTAAAACTCATTTTGGCACATTGCATTCTTTCTAAGTATCTCTACTTTCTGTGTCTGTTTGTCTCTGCACTCGTCGGCTTGTGTATTCGTCTCAAAGTTGCAGTTACAACAAAAAATGTACCATGTACCTTCACTATGTGCCGTATGCTCATGCTTTGATAACATGTCATTAAGCTTCAACAAAACACGACTCAACACAGGCTTGCATAATAAAGCTCCTTAAACTACCATTTACATGTGTTTAGGTCTGAGTAAGATCTATTTAACCGCTCGCCTCACAGATTTAACTCAGCTGCTGAATGAATTTGTTTTGGCTGAAGGAGGAGTCATGTAGCTCTGTAAGTGTGTCACTATACTTAAAGAAGCTCTCACAGGGCGAAGAATAAATGTGAGGTCATGCATCCTGAAGCCTTGAGCATTCAGTTCAGAAAGATCTGACCTCCCGTTATGTCTACATTTCATCTCCCTCTGAGAATCGTAGAGAAGGCCTACGTAGTTTAAAATATTGCATCCTTATGTATCATCAATCTAAAATAATGTCAGTGCGTTTCAACACCAAGAACGCTGTGATTGGATCTCTGTGTGTTGACCAGCTCTTGTGTATATTTGTGTGTAGGTGGGGAATCAGCGTGTGGAGCTCACGCTGTCAGAGCTACAGGAGATGGCCACCCGGCAGCAGCAGCAAATCGAGGCTCAGCAGCAGATGCTCGTTGCAAAGGTAGCGCTTTGTCTTTTATTATTTCATGTCACTTTGAATCATCTCAAGTCTTTAACTCAACACAGAAGTCTGACCAAACACGGGATGCTAGTTTAGTTTTGGGATCAGGAAGGTTGAAGGCAAGTCGTACATGTGTCATGTAGTTTGATTCCGCAGGCACAGACTGGTTCTTAGTTGCTTGGCTTCAACAGGACACAGCCTGCGACCTCTCTGTTTACTGCTGTGGTGATACTTCATCCAAAGACGTCCCGTCATGACCACAGAAAGGGGCAAACAGTTATGTAACAAATAAAATTGGAGGCAGTGTGAGTCACAGCACTGGTATTGTCCTGCCTGGACAATACTTATGGTTAAGTCTTTAGAGAAATCCGAGGACAAACATCACAGTGTTACTCAAGCCTGTAATTTATTCATGATTTTTTAACACTGAGAAAACAGCCTTTGTCAGAGCAGCTTATAAGAAGTGTCCATGAATTAGAGGCAGTAAGACTGTGGTGGAAAAAAAACTCCACACACCACAGTGAGTCGCTTGGTGAGTCTCAGTGGCTTTTCAGGACAGTAACTTAGTCTGACCGCCGTGCCTGTGGTGCGCTGATCAGTCATGCAGGATGAAAACCCCGCTGTAGACCGGCAGATAAAATCACTATTTATTGGCTTTTTGGTGGCGTCTATAAAGTAGGCCCTCTGAAAGCCCTGCAGCCATTTGGAAACCTGGGCCTGTCATTTCCTATTTTAGGACTTTAACTGGAGCAGTTCTCAGTTGGATGGAGAGATGTAGTCATCTGACCCTTTCTTCAGCTTTCTGACTGTCTTGACACAGCACAGCATTTCATTAAGAGCATACAGTAAAGAGATTCAGCCCAGGGATGTCTGCCTTTGAGTTATACGTAAGCTTTGAGATGTTGCCTCGCTGATTATAAATTACACTTGTAAGAAAATCCCACGTTATGTTTGCATTGAGACTATTGCTGGATGTTTACTGTTTCCTTCTTATATTTCAATCACTGAAGGAGCAACGTTTGCGTTACCTGAAGCAGCAAGAGCGGCGTCAGCACCAAACCGTCTCAGAGAGCGAGAAGCTGCAGAGGCTGAAGGAGCGCGTGGACAGCCAGGAGGCAAAACTCAAGAAGATCAGGGCGATGAGAGGCCAGGTGGACTACAGCAAGGTCATCAATGGCAACCTGTGTATGTAAAGTTTATCCACTCAAATGTTTTTATTTCTTGAGACAGGGAAAAGAACGCCTCTATCATACCTTGAGATCAGGAAGGCAGAATAAATGTTTCATGTAGCAGATTTGTGCTTTTAAAGAAGTCCCCCTGCATGTAGATAATGAATGAGCTGATGGGATTTCTTCATTTCTTTCATCCAGCGGCAGAGATTGAGCAAGTTAGCGGCCTGTTCCAAGAGAAGCAGGCTGAGCTGCAGTCTGCAGTGCTGAGGGTGGAGCAGCTCAGTCTGCAGCTGGAAGACCTGCGGAGGGGAAAACTCAACGGCATTCAGACTACCCTAGGCGGCCAAGTCACCGGCGCTGCAGCCCTGGAGCTCCGCAAACTCTACCAGGAGCTACAGGTACTACAGAAATATGTGCAACGTGTTGTGAATGCTTAAAGAGACTCTTTGTTTCCCCCTCTCTACGGTTACAGTTGTATCCGTGTGTCTAATTTGGCGTTTATCCCCTACAGATCCGGAACAAGTTGAACCAGGAGCAGAACAGCAAGCTGCAGCAACAGAAGGAGCTCCTTAACAAGCGCAACATGGAAGTGACGCTGATGGACAAGCGCATAAGTGAGCTGCGGGACCGCCTCTACAAGAAAAAAGCTGAGGCACGTCAAAAAGAGAACCTTCCTGTAAGACTAAGAGCGCTTAAAACATCTCCTCCTTCAGACTGTTTTTGTTCAAATGCTTCAGACAGAAGTCTCCCGTCTCAAGGCTGCATCAGTCCAGACACGGCAGATGTTCATTGTAATCCAAAATCTAGAAATGTTGTGGACAAAAGTTTTGTTTATGTCCCGTTAAGTCCAGTCTAAAGTGTTTTTCCGCTGTCGGCACATTTAACATGGGAAACTTTCTCTGGCTTTCTCCTCTTATAGCTGAACAGAGCCAACGGGCCTCCGTCTCCCCAGCCGGCTCCTGGCACTCTGGGTCGCGTTGCAGCTGTTGGGCCGTACATTCAGGTCCCAGTGGGTGGCCGACAGGAGGGAGGGTACACCCTTCCACCCGATCCACTAAAACCTCAGACTCTAGGCGTCAATAACCAAGCAAACCACGGCCGCACCAAGTCAGGTTTGTTGAAACCTAATTCTATGTCTCTGTTTTTTTTTGTTGTTGTTTGTTTACAGTGAATACAACAAATGAATCACCTCTGTAAGAGTGGATACCAGGTGATATGTTGAGGCTGACTCAGATAGAAATTTGAACCCATTACGTGACTTAACTGCATTAACAAAGAGAAACATGCAGAGTGAGACAAAATAGACAGACAGATGAGAACTGTTCAGCTACAGAGCAGCTTGGATACCTGCAGTCCCAGCAGCAGCAGTCTCACACCGCTACACATTTAACACATCTTGCATGAAAAGCTTGTGACTGAATTCCCTCCTGGGCCCCAACTGTTACTCTTCCTTCCTTCCTTCCTTCCTTCCTTCCTTCCTTCCTTCCTTCCTTCCTTCCTTCTCCATTTATCTTCACCTGGACATGATTTCTGAGATGTCCCTTCCTCTCTAACCTTCCTCTATTCCTGTGTCGTGCATATCCTGTGTTCTCCGTCCTTTTCCCCTTCTCCTTCTCTCTCATGTGTCTGTACTGTTCGTTCGTTCGTTCGTTCGTTCGTTCGTTCGTTCGTTCGTTCGTTCGTTCGTTCGTTCGTTCGTTCTTTCCTTCGTTCTTTCCTTCCTTCCTTCCTTCCTTCCTTCCTTCCTCTTCGTTCTTTCCTTCCTTCCTTCCTTCCTGCCTTCCTTCCTTCCTTTCCTTTCTTCCTTCCTTCCTTCCTTCCTTCCCTCCCCGTTTATCTTCCACCTGGACATGATTTCTGAGATTTACCTTCCTCTCTTCCTGTGTCATGTATCCTGTGTTCTCCGTCCTTTCCCCCTCCTCCTTCTCTCTCATGTGTCTGTACTGTTCTTTCTTTGTTATGTCTCTGTTTTCACTGGGCGTGGGTGTATGGGGGGGGGGCAGACGGCGTGCGAAAGCCTCCCGGCCCTTGGAAGGTGTCTGATTTAGACATCGTTGTGGACCCGGTACCCCCGTCCCTTCCAGAATCACACCCGGGCACCGGAGCCTCCACTGGCTCTGACGGCACGTCCCGTGAGTGCACAGTGCTTCTATAGCACAGGGGTGGCACTTCCTGAACCTTCTCTACTCATATGAGCACAGTATCATCAGCATGCACACTCTCTCCTATTAAAAAAAAACAAAATCATGCTCTGCCCGGTCACATCTCCAGCTCCTAGCACTCTACTCTTCAAAAAAAAACTAGGCTGATTTCTCTCCCGCTGGCAGATTAAAGCTTACAGGCCCAGCTGGGGAGTCTGAGGAGCAGCTGAGCATCTCTGTTGGCTACCTCAAACAATCACTGACTAATGGAAGCAATTATGTCTGATGTCACTCGCTCTCTTGCCAGAACAGCATTGAGCCTTTTTCTTGCACTTATTGACACTTCATTTCAAGTGTTTCCTCTACGGATTGGCTGATGACGTCAGAGTAGCCATCTTCAAACTCTCTTTACTGCCATCTGCAGGAATGTCGCTCTCTTACCCGTATCTGAAAGCACTGCTGATCCCTGTGTGTGTTTATACACTTGAGAAGGTTCAATGAGTGAAGTGCCTCATACTTTTTTTACACATGAAACAGTCCAGTATACTTTGGCTTTGTTCTAATTTCATAACATCTTAGGCCTGTCTTACTTTACCCTTCACACACTGTTCTCACAACAAACCAGGCTGTGAGGGTTCATTTGAACTATTAACATGCATGAGCAAATAAACATGTACTGTGAAGATCCATACAAAGCTGTTTCCTCTACAGTGAGAGCTTACTTGTCCTGGCTTAGACTTATCTTGGTTAAGTAAGCTGCATTAACATCAACTCTATATTTATAAAAAATGTAAGGTTACTCAAAACTGGAAATGTCATAGCGTGCTTCTGTGACTTTTTTGGGTCTGTAACAAGTTGATCACCACACTGCAGATTTATTAATCATCACTGATCCAAACAAACTTGCGTAGAATGATACCACAGCTGTTACTTTTGTTTTGTTGTGTTGTCCGTTTCTACCTCTCTTTCTTTTCTTCTCACCCTATCCTCGCTGTCAAAAGGTGCACGCACTGTTTATTTCATTACCGCTCTATTAAGTCCTGAGATCAAACAGTTGTGAAATTAGTGGCATTTCTTACCTCTTTTACTAAACAGCAGTTTAGATACTATTTACCCATTGCAAAGGAATTACACCGTAGATCAGGGGTTCCCAAACTTTTCAGCCTGTGACCCCCAAAATATAGATGCCAAAGACTTGCGACCCCCACTGTCCCTCAAAGTGATTTAATGTGGCTTCATTTAGCTGGTCTGCAGAAAATTACACTTCCTATTTGAGCATGTGGCTGTGTTTCCTGTGCCTTTGTGAATTAACCTACTGCTACTGATGCTTTTGATAATTAACTGTTCACTAACCCTAAACTTAGGAGTCATCTGGCAACAAAGAAAGGCAGAAAACTCATTACATTTTCAAGGTTTTATATCAAGTTTAGCTACTATTTCTGTTGATATGTTTTACTATAATGGGTAAAATTTACTATTTTTAGATCACTTATGTCATTCAACTTTTTTATTACATTTTTTTTTGTATTTCTTTGTCCACCACAAGTTAACAAATTATATATTAGTAACACAAAACCAACAAAGAGAAGAAAAAAATAAAAATAAAAACAAAAATAATAATACTAATAATAAAGAAATAATATTAATTAACAGTTCAAACAAAAGGGAAGATAAACATGAGAAAACAAGGTAAATAAACAAAAATAAATAATAAATATTTTTAGATAAATAATAATAAAAAATCATTCTGGAAGACATCTCACGACCCCCTATTTGTGTCTTGCGACCCCCCAGGGGGGCATGGACCCCCACTTTGGGAACCCCTGCCGTAGAGGACTACTAATGCAGATTCATTCATTGCCATCACTGCTGTGACATGAAGGCTCAGGATTTTTGTCCTATTGATCAACAGCACATCTTCAAACACTTCAGTATAGTCTGCTGTGTTTATGATAAATGAAACTGAAAGAAAAAAAGTCAGAAAACTCCTTGTAAAGGAAGAAAAAATGTTTGGATGTGATTGATGCTTTTTAACCCGATTGATTTCCAACAGAATGAATTTGAAGACTTGTAAAGTCTATTTTAAGAGCACTCTAAAGAAATGCTCATTGAAATTTTGCTCAAAGTCTTTTTTGATTTGTGTATTTGAATGGTACAAGCTGCTTTTTACTACTCTGTAAAAGCTGTACCACCAAGGAAGGGATTTTTAGGTAATTGGTTTGATGTTTCAGCGTCCAAAAACTGTGTCTAAATGTATTTTACTTTTATGGTTAATAGGATTTTTCCCCTCAAAGTCCTGAACCTTCCATTTGATACCAATCCTAGGTCAAAATGGTACAGCAATACATTCTGTGTGTGTACAATGTTACACAGAATCATGGCCTTTAAACACCAGCACTGCTATTCCACTCTGTGTGACTCACCCATTGACTGTATATAGAACGGACAGCGTCACTTCATTTCCGCCCATTGTGAGTTTTAAAGCCAGAAACCTGCCTCCATGAGTGCTGACATACTGCGCTACTGTCTCTCCCTTTTCCTCCTCTGCTCTGCTAATCTGGTACAGAACACTGCAGGAGCCTGCGTAGGTCAACAGAGCTGTCAATCATGATGTCACATTCACTCTTTTTCAAATTAAATAACAGATTGAAACTTAACTTCTCAGAAATAATAAACACTTGGACATGATTCAGCGTGACAAGAACTAACTATAACGTATTTTCATTTTATAGTCTGGCCCCTGATCCCTCTGTTAGAGTGACACGGAGTGGATTTTCACTCTTGTCCCATCCCACTCCCACAGAAAAAAATCTTGTCCAGTCCCAATCCCGGTAAAATGACTCCCACTCCCATCTCGCTCCCATCCAGAATGACTCCCGCTCCTGTACCGCTCCCTTTTTTTTGTCTTCTTCTTTTATTCTTTAGGCAATACATACCTCAACGAACAAAAGTGCATAAAGGCATTACCATTTCACATACTGTACCTGAGTTTTGGAAAAGACCCGAGCACTCCACTTGTGATTTCATTCAGCACTTTCACTTTCAAACACTGATGTGCTCCTCTGCCTGCAGCACACTGATCAGCTGTTCAGGTCTGCAGCTTCATAGTGACAAAAATACAACTAAACTTAACAATGAGCGAATCTGTCTGAGACAATGGCATGCCGTTTACTGCGGACACACGTGGACACCTTTATAAGCTGGAGTTTACAGAGGAAAGGAGATTTAATGCACTGGAGGAAAAAAAGGAGAAATTCCAATCTAAACTGGAGAGCAGGAGAGATTCCCACATTACCTGGTGGTGCAGGTGTGTCCAATGTGAGCTAATGTTTAGAGTTTACACACAATAAACCAAGACAACTTCTTGCTGTCACAAGTGAGACTTTAAAAACAGTCCCTCGAGACCTTCCCGCTCCTGTCTGCGCCCTTTAACTTTTTAGCCTGTACCGTCCCAATCACCGGATTAATAGCAAATTTGACTCCCATCCCGCATCTGTGGGATTCCCGAAAAAATATCAGCCTCTACCCTCTGTTAACATGGATCATACTCCATCCAGTCAGCAGGGGGAGTGCTACATTTTTTGGCTTCACAGTCAGTGAACACTTATGGGGTACATTTCCATATACAGTCTATGGGCTAACTACACAAAGTGACATTACAAATGTGAAAAATGACAAGCTGTTACCTTTTAGACCTAGCTCTGGTGGACATGCTTTGTTGTTTCCCTGACTTGTGAAACAGACTTTCCATACCACCTCCATCTGTGGCTCTCCTTTCTCCTTTGCAACACACTCACTTTGCCCTTTTTGGTACCACAGCTAATGATACTGGCTGGCCTACTGTAGGAAAAACCAGCACATCTTTAAAGCCTCCTGAAAGACGAGACTCAGGGAGTGATAAGAGCCCTCCCTCAGGCTCCCCCGTTACTCAAGGTGCAGAAAAGGTGAGTTCTCTTTCTGTAAATACACTTTCCATTTAGAACCATTGATCTACTAATTTAATGTGAGTGTGTGACTTAGGTGAGTTCAGATTAAACCCACCGAAGTCATATTTCTCCTGGCAGGATCCAGTTCCTAAAGGTGAATGTTTTTGATGTGATTTATCGCAGGTGCTAGACCCCAAATTGGCCGTGTCCTCCCCTGCCTTATCCAAGCCTCAGCCGCCCCCTTACGGCTCCCACCTCACTTCTGCACACTCAGCCAGCTCCTTGGAGCGCCGCAAGGATGTGCCACCTGTCCCTCGTCCGCTCCCGAACCCGCCGGCTCCCGCTTGGCCCCGTATCCCGCCTTCAACGGGCTCATCCTCTCAGCAGATCCAGCAGAGAATCTCAGTGCCACCTAGCCCCACCTTCCAGCCTAATTTACCGCTATTCCCACCCGGTCTAAGTGAGCGACTGGATCCTCCGCCAGCTGTGGCAGTGCGCCCCTTCATCCCAGACAGAGGCTCACGGCCTCAGTCGCCCCGAAAGGGCCCACCGACCATGAACTCCAGCTCCATCTATCACATGTATCTCCAGCAGGCAGCGCCAAAGAGCCAGCCACTCAAGCCTGCACTCAAAGCATGTAAGTGTTGAGTTTGAAGACATAGGTCCAGTATGTGAGGGCTTCTTTTAAATTACTCTAAATAAATAGAATGGGTTATTATGATTGTTCAATCTTGAATTATTTTAATCACAACTGTGTAATGTACTGTGCATTGTCTCTTTTTCCCTCCAACTGTACCAACTACCAAACGACTACATCCCTGTCTTTTTGTCTCTAGTATATGGGAAACCTGTCCTCCCCCCCAGCTCCACACCCCCCTCGCCCCTGCCTTTCGCCCAGGCAGGAGGCGCCTTCCCGCTGCTCCAAGGCCCACCCTGTGGCGAGGACACTTTGGACGGAGAGTTTGATGATCACGAGTTCTTCCAGCATCCGGAGCCCTTGGCGCCTCCTCCCAGTGTAGAGAACATCCCCCGGCCCCTCAGTCCTACTAAGCTTACGCCCATGGTGCACTCCCCACTGCGCTACCAAAGTGACGCTGACCTCGAGGTGCTCCGCAAAAAGCTGGCCAACGCTCCCAGACCGCTCAAGAAGCGCAGCTCCATCACAGAGCCAGAGGGCCCCAGCGGACCCAACATCCAGAAACTTCTTTACCAGAGATTCAACACACTCGCAGGAGGCATCGAAGGAAATGGAGTCAGTGGCTCAGGAGGTAACGGTGCAGGGAACGGAACGCCGTTTTATCAGCCCACTCACCCTCCTGGTTATGTGGGCGGAGACTCCGTGGCTGATACAGACAATGGCAATCTCCCCTCTGACACGCCGTTACCACCACCTCCAGGGGAGGACGAGCTAGGCTCTGACGCTCAGACTCCTTCAACTGACGCCAACGACAATGAGCCGCCACCCTCGCCCCAGGAAGGGATGGAAGATCCCGATGAAGCAGAGGCACCTGAGGATGACAACAACAACAATATGGGGAGCTCCGAGGCATTACTTCCCAGCCCGGTGCCAGAGGTCACAACTCCAGAAGAGAGCGGCACATCAGCCTCACAACACCTGGTGATGGGCGCACATACAGACACTTATTATTGCATTCAAGAGTTTGTTTATTCAGTTCTATCTAATGCTCCCTCTTTATCATTACAGGAGAAACGCACAAACCTGAAGAAGCCAAACTCTGAGCGCACCGGCCACAGTTTCAGGGTGAAGTTCAACCCTCTGGCCCTCCTGCTTGATGCCTCCTTGGAGGGAGAGTTTGACCTGGTTCAGAGGATCATCTATGAGGTACAGTTTGACTCCATGCCAACGCTAAGATGATTCTTTGTTATCATGTTGGACAGGCGCTCATCTTTTCATCTGGGTCTTTTTTTTCCTCAGGTGGAGAACCCTAGCACTCCAAATGACGAGGGCATTACCCCGCTGCACAATGCCGTGTGTGCAGGACATCACCACATAGTCAAGTTCCTGCTGGACTTTGGCGTGAATGTCAATGCTGCAGATAGTGACGGATGGTGAGTCTGGAAGATGATCACAAAAATGTTAAATTAGTGTCATTCACTTTAGCCCCGTTTCCACCAAGCGGCCAGACATACCGATCCGACCCCAGATGTTGGAGCTAGAAACACTGCAGTCCGTTGATTGGTCGAAAGAATCTTTACTAAAGAACAACACATAACCCCGCCATGTTTAAATCTCCAGTGGACTTCGGGAAGATAACTTTTTTTGTTTGGAAAATGGCGTCAAGAAACAGCGTTCCATGGTCGACCGCGGAGCTGCAGACTTTCCTCGCGTTTTTCTTCTTCGTTGCATTTATTAGCAGGGTACACTGTGTCGCGCTGCCATGACATCACGCTATTACGTAGCTGACGCGGCTATCGGCATCCGGCTTACACGCCGCCCACCAAGTAGAGTACGGTTGGCTGTGGAAACACAAACAGGATCAGGCGTTACCGATCCGACCCGTACCAAACTGTACTGATCCATACCAGGCCGCTTGGTGGAAACGAGCCATTTGATTCAACATGATCTGCTGTCTTCCTTTAACTGTTGTGTATTGTTTTCCTGATTTTGTTCACTCTCGCACAGGACCCCGCTTCATTGTGCCGCCTCATGCAACAGTGTTCATCTCTGCAAGTTGCTGGTTGAGTCAGGGGCCGCCATCTTCGCAAGCACCATTAGCGATGTGGAGACTGCTGCAGATAAATGCGAGGAAATGGAAGAAGGCTACATCCAGTGTTCCCAGTTTCTATACGGTGAGAAGCAGTCAGTGTGGCTGGTACAAACTGGGATCTTAAACTTCCCCAAAGGCCTTTGTACTAAGAAGCAATTTGGCTTATGGTTTTCTGTTCTGGATTCTGTTGCGTAGGCGTCCAGGAGAAGTTGGGCGTGATGAACAAAGGCACAGTGTATGCTCTGTGGGACTACAAAGCTCAGAATCAAGACGAGTTACCCTTCAGCGAGGGGGACGCCATCACTATTCTGCGACGGCAGGACGACAGCGAAACAGAATGGTGGTGGGCACGACTGGAGGACAGCGAGGGCTATGTGCCCCGTAACCTGCTGGGGGTAACTACTTATTACAATTTACAGATACTTAGATACTTTTCAGTACCACTTACTTTAAAACAATACAATCTCTGTTATTTTTACTTTCAATTGTATCAAAAAGCTCCAAATTTTAAGAAAAAAGATTTGTACTCATATTTTCAACTTGAAGCTGCTGTTAGCTAATGAAGGAGGGAGAGGGAGAGGGAGAGGGAGAGAGAGAGAGAGAGAGAGAGAGAGAGAGAGAGAGAGAGAGAGAGAGAGAGAGAGAGAGAGAGAGAGAGAGAGAGAGAGAGAGAGAGAGAGAGAGAGAGAGAGAGAGAGAGAGAGAGAGAGAGAGAGAGCAGATTTAACAGATTTAATAAAGAGCGGGCCAGTTTAGAAAAAAAAATTCCAATCTGAAAAGTAGAAGATGTTTCATAGCAGTTACACTCTAAAGGCAGTCAAGGCAGATGGCTGTCTAACATGAGTCTGGTTCTCTTCGAGGTTTCTGCCTGTTAAAGGAAGTTTGTCCTTGCTGCTGTAATTTGCTAAATGCTGCAAAGTGCTCTGCTCATGGTGGAATAAGATGAGATCAGACTCCTGTCCTGTCTGTAAGAGGGGACTGGATCTTATCCTGTCTTTATGTTGGGTCTTTGTTTTTTGTTTTTTCGTTTAAATGTTTTATTGAATTTTTAAGAAACATATAAACAAGTACAGGGTGTTTTCAAAGACTGAGTCTTGTTTTGGTGTGGACATACTCTGACATGTTATACAAAAAATGAGATTAGACAATCAAAACAAATGTATCACTTATAAAAAGAAATCCAAATAGAAGAAATCCAGTCCATTAAATAAAAGAATAATGCATTTAATCTCTGGTTCCAGTGATTTTATCAGTTTTTGAATATTCTGTCCTCTATGTTGCCCTTCAGTCTGCAGAGCATAGACTCATAGGACGCCGTCTCTACCGTTGCATCCATCCATTCCCTCAGATTAGGAGACACAGCTGTTTTCCAATGTCTTAGAGTAACTCTTGAAGCCTTAACCAGGCCCACCATGAATAACAGAAAATGTTCTTTTCGATATAGTTGGTATTTGGGATCTATCCCCAAGTAGGCACATAGCAGGAGTCAGGGGGACCACAGAACCAGACCATTCACTCAGGAAGTTCACAATTGTTACCGCTCTTGGGTGTTTGTTAATAATACAATATAGAGTATGATCTGTTCTGTTTGTAAAGCGTCTTGAGATAATATTTTTTTGTGATATGGCGCTATATAAATAAAGATTGATTGATTAATAAATAATAATAATAATAATAATAATAATAATAAAGAACACATGTCCACACTTCCACACGAATCTGCAGTAAGCTGCCGAATATTGTTGGTTTGTTTTCTGCTGATGTCGCACTTCCTCCTGCCTGCTGTGTGTGTCTCTGCTCCGCCTTCTGTCACAGTTTATACATTGGTGACTCAAAATGCTGCCTTTTAGGTTATTTTAGTATCTAATAAAGACAAATAGTTTACATTGGTGTATTTTTGGAGACAGTTAGAGAGCTGAGGAGAGACAGCAATGTCACCTTTATGTTTATCAGTTCTGACCTGTGCACTGTTGACAGGAAGCGTCCCAGTGCTGCACAATGATTGATGCCCATGAAATGACTACAGAGACCACACTTGAAATTAACAAAGATTTAGAGGTCCTGAAAAATATACTTGTGTTAAATTTGACATCCTTTATAATTCTCCTCTTCTCTTTTTTTTCTTCTTTCAGCTGTATCCAAGGATCAAGCCTCGCCAGCGCTCCCTGGCGTAGTGTGTCACTCGGCTGGCCTCTGGCTAACAGCTGGACTAGTGACAAAATGAAGAGCTGAGAACAAAAGAGCCTGGTGCTCGATCTTCTCCCCATGGCCATAACTCCCCCCCCCCTTCCCTTTCCCTGTGCTTCTCACACAATCCTTTTCTCTGAAGCACTGAAGTCTTGACACACATATTAACATCTCCACACATGTAGACACACACACACACACACACACACACACACACACACACACACACACACACACACACACAAACACACACAAGCAAAAATAAGCACTCCAAAAGCGAAAAACCTCTTTAACTACTCTCCATCTTGATGCCCTTCCTCTGACTCACACTCCTTTTAACTTCTTGCTCTATCATTGTCCCACGTTTATTTTGACCCCCGTTTAAGTGTGAGCTCTGTATCAGACTTCAACTTGAAGAATAAAACACTAACCTTTGACTCAGCATTTCTTTCAGTGTTCACACTTCTTCAGTGATCCTTCTAACGAGTTCTTTGTTGGCACTGGTTCACATGTCACTATACTGTGACTAATACAATCCTCTCAGAGGGTGAGAATATGTTGATTTCTCTCAGTCAAATGTTCTAACAGTTAGGTGCCGTGTCCACCAACGCCGTTTTTTTTGCGCTAGCAGAGCCTATTTTCTATTCAAAAACCAAAGGTGATTCACATTTCTAGTGCTCGCTGTCCTCAGCGTAGAAACGGTTCAACTTTTGGAACTCCATGCTGACTTCTTGATCACGGACCAATCAGAATCAAGAAGGGGCGGGACTTCTGATAGCAACTTTGTCAACAACAATGAGGAAGGTCCGTACACGAAAGAGAAAAGTTATCACACTTGTTTTTTGTTCAATTTCCAAGTTTAGAGCTGCTACTAATGCTATGACACGATTTCTATCAATCGTTTTTACAGTTTCTTGTTGAAATGCCATCGAATTAAAGCAAAGTGAAGGACACAGAGCATTTTAAAACAGACCTTACATCACTACTTAGGGAGGCGGACATGCCGCGGGACATCTTTCATATCGTATTAACAGTAAACACTGGTGAGAAGCACTTTGAGATTGATGTCGTGGCGCTCCCAGCACAAAAAAACGCCAAAGTGGACACAGCCCATTATTGTATAAAATGTATTAAGCCAATTTGATCCACTAATGCAAGAAAAAGATCTGCTCTGCTTGATAACGCTTGTAGTCTAACCACCAAAGAGGAATATCGAATTAACACTGAAGATTTTTAACACTCCCAGTGGCTTGCACTACTGTTAAGGATGTGGAAAACCAATTGATGAGCTGTTATCAATAGGGACTAACAAGTCTCCAGAGCTGGTCTGAAGTCCTAAGGATTCCAATGTAGCAGAAAATTAATATCAGGAAGACAGAAAGTCCTCAGTATTAACTACACGGAGCACAGGCAACAAATCCAACATGTTTAAGTAGAGAGGAATACAGATTGAGAATATAGCTGCAAGATTTGTTCCTAAAACCAGTCGACTGTTCAGAATCTGGTTGCAGATTTACCATGTGATCATCTTTAACCTCCTACTATATTTTTAAGTAAAGCTTCAGACAGTCAAGTTTTCTCTCTGCTGTTGAAACTATGTCTGCTGCTCTGATTATTCCCGAAATGAACATCTCTTACGCTGCAGTTTCCACAGGATACAGTCGTGGAAATGTTTAACCGGCAGTATTTTTGCTTTACCAAAAAACAAAGTTGCCAAATTCAAATAGCGTGTTATTTCCAACATCTGTAGAGAGTGCCCAAAGGTTAACATCTCTTACCCTAAGAATTTCAATAAGTGATAATTAGAAAACAGTTGTTTTATTTTATTTTTATTCCACAGTAGCTGGAAAAATCACCTCCACACAAAAACAGAAAGATGTCAGTTCTTTATGGTGCGTTCAGTTTTTCTACGTTCTTTATGATGTCTTTTTTTCAACATGTATAATATATTTTAATTTATATTAACCTTACTATATTATTTTTCTGATGTAACTGTTCATGATTTTTTTTTGTTAGTATTAAGCTTCACAACCAGAAGACCTGCAAGCAGTATCTACATAAAGTGATGAACTGCAACATATTAAAGGAAACTAACATCTTTAATAACCTTTTGTTTTTTTCCCTGTTAGCTCCAGAGTAGGTTTCAGGTCATCAGACGTTGAAGTTCTTTTCACCCGAACCTGTAATCTCAGGACCAACATGGTGCTGCTCACACTGGTAAACCAGTGATCATATGTCTAGTTTCACTCAATACCACTTCATTTGAGCATTCAACCAAGCAGAAACTGTCCAAACATTCAAAAAGAAAGCCATTAGCATGTTTAATTCAAATATGAAGAGACAGTCTGAAATGCAACTGTTCCGATTCGCTTCAGACAATCCTGGTTATGTCCTGTTTTCTTCCCTCGGCTGCCCCCCCCTTTTCAGGTATACACCATCCCAGAAACACTGATACATGTGTTATCTGTCACATTGTTTAACATCTAGAGACCCTTATCTTATTCTGAACCCTGAGTGACTGAGTGTTATGCTGAGTGTGCTTGTGGCCAAGGCTTTATCATGGCTTAACCTGTACATAGTGAGGAGATGGTTTATGTCTGTTTGCTGTCTGGACAAGTGCGCTTTCTGTATAAACGCTGTATTCACAAATTCAATTCTGTAAATGTGAACAATAAAACAGAAGCTCTGGCATGAATAATCACTTTCAGTGTTCTAATTCAAATCACTGAGTATTTGTAAAAGTATTGTGAAGACTATTGTTCTCTTTCTGCTTTCCAAAGCACATGTTTAAAAAATGCAATGGTTGTCAGTTAACATCTGGCTGTATGACCTATGCTGCAGCCAGTCACCAGAGGGAGCTCCACACCCTTTCGCTTCACTTTAAGGCAGCTTTCATGTCATGTATCTTTTCATACAGTATATTATTTTCACCAATGACCAAGTTGGGACCATAGCAAAAGCAATTTTATTGATAAAGCACATTTCATTACATGTAAACTCAATGTGCTTTACATGGAGAATTACAAACATAAAAAAATTAAAAAGAAATAGATAAATAAAAACATAGAAAAAAACAATAATAAGGCGTATTTCGACTGCAGAAACTTTACCCTGGAACTAGGGACTACCCCTGAACTACGTGTGTTTCAACCGGAGGAACCAGGGTCTAAATTTGGTATAGGGGTATCTCCCCCCTGAAAAGCCCCTGCTTTGGGGGTAGTACTTTTCAAAGGTCTTGGGACTTCTGGTTACAATGTTACAATGTTACAATGTCATTTAGCAGACGCTTTTATCCAAAGCGATGTACATACGAGAACAAGAACAACACAAGCAAAACTCTAGACAAGAGGAAACAAGATCAGTACGGGTAAAAAAGTGCTTCAAGTCCATTTGGGTGCAGGTACTGCCAAGCAGTGTAAAGGCAATGCAAAATACCAAAGTACCAAGTGCTGGGTCACTCAAGAGCTGAACACAGATTCCCAGAGTAGAGCAGGACAGTGCGAGTCAACTGGAGCTGGAAGACACGATCTGCCACTGGGGACAACAGTGGAGAACAGTCTAGCTAAGTGCATAGCGCTTCCTAAAGAGCTGGGTCTTTAGCTGTCTTTTGAAAGTAGAGAGGGACAGTTGGCTAGTTGAACATAACGATGTTTGTGGAGTTTACACAGTTGTTGAAACACAGAGGGAGTCCCTGGGAATGCATACTAGTTTAGTTTTTTATTAAGATTTCAAAATATTATTTAATAGAAATGTTTTTCTCCATACGTCACTGGCCTGATTTGCACAATCTACCCGGGACTTCAGCCCACAGTTGAAATGCAGACAACGCTGGGGGCACAGGAACCTTTTAGTTCCAGGGAAAGTAGTTCTGGGGGCTAAAAGACCCTGGAACTCTTGGTCGAAATGCACCTATAGATACACCCAACATACATCAGACGCAGCAATCAAACAAACAGCAAGTGTTGCTGCACATGCAACCAGTCACATCAGTCATCATATCATTCAGACACTTGAGAAAATAAATATGTTTTCAGTTTTTAGATAGACTGTATATTATAATGAAGTGTTCACTGAAGCCGAAAGATTTAGGGCTCCCACTAGTGACGGGCTGCAGTATAGGTCATATGCTCCCGCCTCCCTCTTGCTAACAGATGCAACATGGCTCAAATTATAAAATTAAAATACACGTCAAATACATTTCTCTTAACGTTTCTGTCGTTATAGTTGTTTATTATTTTGCTGTTTTTTATTCAAGTTTTATTTTTCAGACAAGTTAAAGCTGCTGTGAGGAACTTTTGATTTATATCAATTTTGGCGCCCCATTGTGGACAAAGTGATACCTCTTATCTCTTGTTCTGTACATTCAAAAGTAGTGTTTTTAACAAAAACCTCACCCTGCTGTCTTTTAACAGCCAGATTTATCACTCAATGTGATAATTTGCCATGAAAACAGCCAAAAAAGGGTGTTTCTAAAGCCAAATGTCAATCATGTGGTCTGACACCTACCCCCATTGAATGGTTTAAGGCATTAAAAATGACAACAGAGAAGGTATCAATGCTGTTGTTTACAGTTTTGTTTGCTTTCGAAGGTCATAAAGAGGCATCAGTGTTGGTTTCAGTCTGTTTCTCAGCTGGTGAAAAACTCCTCATAGTGCATTTAACTTTGAATTAGTTATTCGATTATTTTTTTTTTTTATGGGCTTTTACACATTTATTTTATTTTTATAGAGGAGAGGACAGTGAATAGTGTCAGGAACTGGGAGGGAGTGGGGGAGTGTCATGCCGCATGTGAGGCCGCAGGCTGGATTCGTACCCGGTCCACCCACTACATGGGCACGCAACTCAACCTTTAGGCTAAGCTCATGCCCAGTTATTTGATTTTAATAAGGTGATTGATTGATAGCTTTGCTGACAAATGCAGGCTCCTGCAGCGTTCTAGCAGAGCAGAGGAGGAGTGGGGAGAGAAAACATAACGGACACAAAAGCCACTGTCTGTTTTAAATCAACACATGAATCTGTTCTGCTGTGGATTGTACCCACCTGAGGGATCTTGGATGTCATATCAGTAAGTTAAATGTGTTTTGGTTGGTGGAAAGAGTGTGACATCAGCACCTATGAAGGCGTTTTTATGGCTTCACATTTCACAATAGGCAAAAATAAGGGCACGTTGTCCATTCTATATGCAAACAATGGTTGGCACATGTCGGACACATACTTTCTTGTTTTCCTAGCAAAGCGGGGACTTTTCTCACACTTTATTATGGTCTTTAGGACTTTATGGCATCCTCACTTTCTGGTGAATTCGCAATATTATTGTGGGGAGTTATTCTTTGAAACAATTCTCTGTTTCTTGACTAAGTAAGGGATGTGTCCTGACACACCATTTCTGGTTTTAGTACTGTTTTAGGGACTTTTTACAACATGCTAGAGAAAGAGACTTCATGCTGTCATGGGCCAAAAGCAGAGCTCTAGTGAGGCATTTTAGTGCAATACTACTTCTACTGGCAGAAAAACAAAACATACATTAGGATATATTGTTGCCTGTAAATGGGAAGGTAAATAGAGAAATACCAAGGACCTGATGTATTTTGAGCTTATTAAGATCTTTTATTGTATCATACACATGTTTGTATAAATATTTAATGACAGTTTGTACCCCAGTGCATCAGATATCTCAAGAGTGATAACAGCAGCAGTTTAATTTGATCTACTTCATCTACACCTTCTGAACAATCAACAGTGCAATTATCCTGACAGAAAATATTCTATAAAGTGTATTCTTTCTTAAATATGATCAAACAGTATCAATATATACTGTGCGTTTCATTCGTTTTAAAGCTTCCTTAAAGCTTTCTTAAATTCAAAAGCTTGTGCAAAAAAAATGTCATTCTCTTCTCATTCATGACTCAGCTACACAACATGACATTTGGTGAATCCAGGTTAAATAAAAACAACATTCTTTCCCACTTTTTGGAGGGGAAACTCATCATTTGACCCTGCCGCGAGTTTTCAGCTGAGTCAGCACTTTATCTACCTGCAACATAGCAGAAAAAAGGATTTAGAAACTACAATAACATTATTGAGGTTCAACAATATCAAAGTTTGAAATGGTAATAAAATAAAGCACTGGTATAAAAAGCTCATTTCGCTGCTAAAATTGGAGTTCAACTATTTATTTTCTGCAGCCCACCCAGTCCCACTCACCGTGATGAACCAGTGTGACAGTGGTCCGTAGCGAAGCTGTGACTTTGGTTCCATCTTACTGGCAGGAGCCAAAACGTGGAGGTGAAGGTGGGGGACGGACGAGAAGGGAGGTATATGAAACCCCATCCTGAAATCGTTAAAACACAAAAGTAGTGAAAATGACTCAATTAAGACTTCAGAGGAGAAGCATCGGAGGAACTGGACTCACTGTACCTCACATCATCAAGGCAGCTGACTTTATTCTTCTCCAGTACTTGCCGTCCCATTTGAACCATCCTCTCCACTGTTAAAAGAAACACGTTCCCATCAGTAAGAAAAGTACAGCGAGACTCAAGTTTTTCTACTAGCATTAACTCTGAAACAACAAACATCTTAAAGCTGCTTTAAATCTGCAGTTATTTGGATCCTTTAAAATGTACAAAATAGAATACAAGACTTATTCTGATGCAGCTAATTCAACACTATCACCCATGACTCTTATCTGGCCGTGGCACATGGCTAATAGTGATGGGAATTCCGTCTCTTTTTAGAGAGCCGGTTCTTTTGGATCGGCTCACTACAAAGAGCCGGCTCTTTCGGCTCCTGAGTGGCTCCTCAGATTTTTTCATGTTTAAATTAATGTATGACCTAAAATAATGCAAAATTATATGTTAAATGAGTAACTCATTTAAAAACATAAATTATATCAAATGTTTATTATTCATTAGGCTTTATTTATATATTCAACACGGAGCAGAGTTCTATAAAAATGTATTATGAAGTACAAAAACAAGACCCATCACAATTGGACAACAAGGTCCAATCTCTAATTGCATGTACATTATTTATAAACTTTGAAACACCTTCATGAACAGCAGGTTCCCTTCACTGTCTTTATTCTTCACTTATTGCACTGATGGATAAACAGTTCTAATACTATGACCTGGATGAGTGAGAACCTTCACAGACAGTTCTAATGTGCCTTTGCAGGTTTTTTGTGGACCCTGATTGATGACACTTTCACCTTACACAGTCTACACTATGCCTTATAAGAGTCTATGTCGTTTCAATGTGTCTAAAGTTTACTGTTTCCTGCAGTCACTCGTTTTCTCACCTTTCTAGTGCGTTCTCTCTCTGTCGTGCGCGTTCTCCCTCTCGTCTCCCTCCTGTTGGTGTGCTCACTGTGCTGTGTGTCTGTCACCCCTCCCCTCCCCATTCTGCTCAATGTAGACACGTGATTGGTCAAGATGCCACCATATGTCTTGACCAATCACATGAGGCTTTAACAGAAAAAGACGAGAATTTTTTGAAAAACGGCTCCCAGTTCGGAGCCGGCTCCCGTCGTTCACTTCAATGAGCCGGCTCTTAGAGCTGGATCGTTCGCGACCGACACATCACTAATGGCTACTCATCAATGAGTCTGGTTCTGATCTGTATTTTCTCCCTGATAAGACAAAGTTTTCTTCACCGCTGATGCCAAACACTTACATATTGGTGAATTAATGTGGGGTCTATTTAAAAAAAATTGCACTGTTGTAAAAATATCTGCAAAAAAAATCTCACTGAATTTGAGATAAAACCTTGCAAATAGAAAACCTCATACATTTTCTTCTTTAATTTGTTGCCCCATGACCAGAGGATTTTTCTGCTTCCAGCCTTTATTAAAAAACATGGAAATATGAAGGTTTTTGGATTGGCCTGCTAGTTCTTGTTCGCAGCTGTGGGCAACACTTAACCACCTCAGTACAATGGGGGTCACAAGTCTTTGGGACTGTTTAGGGGTTGTGGACTAAAAAGTTTGAGAACCCCTGGTCTAATCCTCCTCCTTGTCGTCTGAAAACCTGTATTTTGATATGGCACTGTACCAATCAAAACTGAATAATTTATTGATTTTGAAAAATGTACATTTTATCATAAAAAATATTAAAGCTCCTGTAAGAAACTTTTGTTGTCTGTTTTGGTGCCCCCTTGTGGACAAAGTGGTACCTCTTTTCTCTTTGTTGATGTACTTCTGTATGTGTGTGGAGAATATTGTTCCCCCTCTTGCTCCCTCAGGTCGTCCTCCTCCCTCCACTTCTCTGTGCCCTCTGCCTGTCTCAGCACCATGGGGAGAAGAGCTTTCAGTCGCTCTGCTCCCAAACCCTGGAACTTACTCCCACCAGACATTCGAAAACTCTGACTCACTACCCCTTTTCAAATCAAAACTCAAAACCCATCTGTTCAAATCCGCATTCTCTGTCTAATTTCTCTGCTTCATTTGAACTTGGTGTTACTCTGCTTGTCGTTTACTCTAGTTGTGTTTTTTATTTATTTTATTGTGTTGTTTTATTTATTGTGTTTTAATCTTTCAGTAAAGTGACCTTGAGCGTTGAGAAAGGCTCTTTTAAATAAAATGTGTTATTATTATTATTGTTATTAAGTCTGAATCAAATAAGCTTTATTTATAGAGCACCTTTCATTCAAATCAAATGCAATTCAGTGCTTTACAGCGATTGAAAAAAAAAATCTAGTTTATAATGACTAAACATAAAATAGAAAAGGATTTAGAAGTGGAGAATAATGCACACCGATTGCAATAAAATGTATGTAATTGAACAACAAAGGGAAATAGTTAAGAAATAAGTGAATAAAACATAAATGACCATTAATACACTGCTGTATACTTATTTATTACACTGCCCACTGCACTTAAACTTTTTGATGAATGAGTGTGGATGAATGCTGTGTTTTAACATATGTTTTAATATATATTTTTATACTTTATTTATATTGCCATATATCTTTATTACTATATTTTACAAAATGATCTCCTGGAAACACTCTTTCGTTTTGTTTTTAAAGTGGTATGAACAAAATGACAATAAGGCTTGATTTGATTTGATAACTAGTTAGTCATAAAAAAGGTAAAGATAAAAGTCTAAGATAAATAAAATAACTAAAAATATAAATACAAATTAGGAGTTAGATAATACAAATTGAAGAGTTAAAAATAATTAAAACAGCAGACTATTAAGCCTCATCTTAAACAGTCAAATGTATTAATTATGAATAATATTTGAATTGGAAAATTAATAAAAAAGCTGTTTCTGTAAACACCTACCCTGTGGCAACAGTTTCAGGTGTTAAAAACAATTACACTGAAATGTCTGATCTTTATCATGATGGTCTTATTTTCTTTTATAGCTAATAAAGAGGCATCAATATGAATTTCAGTATGTTTCATAAACAGCTAAAACACCTCACAGGAGCTTTAATGTGTTATAAATGGAGCAGTGTTTTTTTCTGTACTGATGTCAAATAGTGTTCAGTTTATTCCAGCATAGGTTATTGACTTGGTTGTGTCCTCCCACAACGTGACTTTTTCCAATAATCAATCAAGGACAGCTGACTCAATGAATTAAAACAGAAGTGATTTCTTCCTGTAAAACTTAGAAACAGAACACATGTCGTGGTTAAAGTCCCTCACCTAGAGGAATGTCGTCCGCTTTGAGAGCTTTGCAGTAGTCGATATGTGTCCTGGGAATAACGAGGTAATGATGTGTGGCTCCAGGTGTAGTGTCACGGAAACAGAGCAGCTTCTCATCCTGTAATGTCACAGACAAATGAAAGGAACAAGCTCGATTTATCACCCAGGTGATGTCGCTTTAACAATCGGTACTTACGCTGAGCAGGACTTCCGTGTCAACAGTGGCGTTCACTATTTCGCAGAAAGGACAGTCCTCGCTCCCAGAGGAGTCCTGAGTCTCCATCTGTGTTTTGAACCTTGTGGGTCCAGTATGAGGTCGTCACTGTGAGGTGGAGCCGGACATCTAACATGTCTGGGCGTGTTCGTGGAGGGGAGTCATTTACTGGAACTTCGAGATGGGATTTGTGGCTCTTTGAAGGGAACCGGATGTTGAGGAGCCGTTCCTTTCAAATAGCCGTTCAATAGTCTGGCTCTTTGGCTCATTGTTATATTTATTTATTTTCTAGAAGTCAACCAGGGGTAACTCGTTTTTATCAAGGAAACAATCACTGGTAGAAGTTATAAGATAAGATTTGGATCATAATAATTCAAACTTACACATCCCACCAATATATATACTCTATTGGTGGGAATTATTCTGAAATATTGATTATAATTTCATTTGGCATTGTAAACATTCCTCAAGATGGTGCCATATCCCCATGCTTCGACAGTGAGATCACTATTTTGAATTTTCCCTCACCTAAAAAACTTTGTGGTACTATAAAAACTACGCAGGCTACAGATAACTTCCATGCAAAACAACTTTACTGTAAAATTTACACACAAGAACATTTTAACAATAAAGAAAAAATACAAAATAATAAATAAGAATAAATATATATGTATATAAATATATAAATACAACTAGAATAAAAATGAGGACATCATAAAAATGTGAATGCAACATTGTTACTATCCCACCTGGTGTTTCTACACCTGAACTACTTTACAAACAGGAGCTCAGCTCCTTGACTCAAATCCACATCAAAACAATGTAAACAATAACAAAGTGTAGACAATAAGTGTGAACAAAAAACTCATGGGGCACGCAGGAGACACATGAAGGCAGCGTGGGCAATCTGCATATAAAAACGGCTCCAAACTGAATGGCTCGCAACTGCGAATCGGTTCACTTAAAAGAGCTGTTCAAAAGACCGACTCGTCCACAAACATCACATCTCTACTGGAACTGCGTGATTAAAAACAAACCAGATTAGTATATGGTCTGGGTGTGAGCCTATCTCTTTATATCTTGTTGTTGTTACATGGAATAACATATATATTAAAAAAGCCCCAAAATATTTATTTCTTTTCTTGCAAAGAAAATGGAAAATACTACCTTTGTACAGGATAAGATAACAGAGAAAGATGACTCACCGCTTTGCCAACAGGGGGCGTAAATGTCTAAAGTTCCTGGTAATGTTATATTATTAACAAACAGCAGCAAGGACAAACTCCCTTTAAAGATGCAACTGGTAGGAATGGGGCTAAAAAACCCTCTTTTTTTCTGCTGGGTTTGGAAAAAAAGTCATAATACTAATCAGTACTCATCAGTAATTAAAGTAATTTGAGATTTTGGCCAAATCTCTGTTTTTATCAATGCCTTTGTATCAAGCAATGTTATTATTCCCCTTCGTTCCTGTTACCACAAACCAATCAGAGCTACTCTTCGACCCTCTGTCCTGATTTGTCGAGTGGCAGCCCCTACTAGGTTGTCCTGATTGACTGGGAAGCCGGCATAGAATAAGCACGAGAAGTAGGGGGAAATCTGGTGGGCAGGGGAAATGTTGACATTCAGAATCTCTCTCCAAACTGATGTTTATGTCACGACTACCAACAGCAGCTTTAACAGGCAGAAACCTCGAGCAGAACCAGACTCATGTTAGACAGACATCTGCTGAGACATTGTTAAGGTTTGAAAGAGAGATAGAGAGAGGTGAAGAGAGAGAGAGAGATGATAGTGGTGAGACAGATAGTAGTAGTTGTAACAGATTGAGTCTGGCACATCCACAGCAGCAGGCCGTCTATGACAGCAACTCAGAGGAACCTACGGGACAAGGGAGCTCAGGGACTCCAGAAAGGTCTATGGTTAGTAACTTTAGTAGGACAGGAAGAGTTAAAGTAAGTGACAGGCAGACAGAGGAGAGACTGAGGGAAAGACAGGATCCCACTGGCAGTCTAAGCCTATAGCAGCATAACTAAGAGCTGCTCCAAGCCTGAGCCAGACCTAACTATAAGCTTCATCAAAAAAGGAATGTTTGAAGCCTACTCTTAAAGGTAGAGAGGGTGTCTGCCTTAAAAGAAAGTTTAAAGCCTAGTTCAAGGATTGTGGTCAACGTGACTTCTCTCAAAAACCAATGAGACGTTTATTAAGCTTCAAAATACTTACTGTTTGTGTACCAAGGTATTTAAACAGAGTTAAGGATATAAGCATTGACATTAAAATGTGATAGCAGGTGCTTGTCTCAGTGATGAGCCTAGCTAACTGCCTGCTGGCTCCAGCTTTATATCTAATGGACAGAAATCAGAATGATACCTGTCTTCCTCTTGTCCAGGACAGGCTGTAATAATGAAGATAAAAACACACGACTCATTCTGGGAAAGATAATTTAATCTTCATAAATATATTTTAATTAGCCTGGTATCAGACAAATTGTCACCTTGTTACAAGATCACCATTCATGTGTCAGTCAATGTCAGTTTGTATAAGGAACCATCAGTTTCCATAACAATATAAATCAATTCTTAAACTGTCTATACATTAATGAACACAAACGCTCAATTCATCCACAGTTTACATATGTGCCGAATCATTTTTTCACATCACAGTTAATAGTCGTCAGTTCCTGCTTCGTACATTCCACTCTTACACACAGCTTCCTCTACACATGGCTCCTCCCAGTTCAGTCTCCTCAGGTAGGTTTGTTTCTCTCCTGCTTTTTGTCTTGAGTTTCTAGCCCAAAAAGACAACACAGCATCCCAGACGACTGACTGGTGGAACTACAGTTTTTTAGAAACTTAGTGAGATACTCGTCCTGCAGAGACAAGAAAAGTAATTTAGACTAAAAGATAGAAAGTTTGTAGATGTATCACATAAAAGGACATTTTTTATTTTCATAACTTACAGTGAGAAAATTGTCGGTCTCTGGAATGAATTTATACTCATAGTACATTGAGATTTGGTTAGCGGGTGCGAGCACATGGAGGTGGAGGTGATTCACTGACGTGTATGGAGGTTGGTGGAACCCCATTCTGTGGAGGAAAACACAGAAATGCTATATTATGCACATTGATAAACAAAACACAGTGCATCCAAGGGACGTCCATCAATATTTTGTACCCACTGTTTCTATCAAGTAAACCATCCGATACCGGTACGATATTATTTTCTAACAAGTGTTTTCCTACCTTATGTCCTTTGCATCAGTGAACCCTTGATCTTGTAGGACCTCTTTCCCCATCTCAGCCATACGTTTAACTGTGGGAGACATGAAGCATTATTCCTCTGTGTACACCTGAGAGGATAACTTTAAAAATCCTTCCACATCCAGGCATCACGAGGGGGCCTAAATATGACGTTATTAAACCGTATTTACAACACACATACTAATATCAATTTGTACTGATCCACTTTAACTGACCGAGGCCAATGTGTCCCTTGTGAAGAGAGTGACAGCTGTTTATGTGCTGTTTGGGTATAACCAGGTAATGGTGAGGAGCTGCAGGGTCAATGTCTCTGAAACACACCAGCTCTTTGTTCTGATGGAGGGGAAAGAGAGTCCAAATTAACACACACATTTTAGGACAGTGAAGTCAGCATGTATTTGAACTGATGTGTAATAAATATGTCACAATGGTGTCTTGTTATGTTTAATGCCATGCTAAGTGTACACATTTTTAATGTACAGTAGGTCTACTTTGAAAAACATCCAGATTATAAGTGATTTATTTATTTGAAGAAATGTATCTATTGGGATAAACACCTTGAGATGTGCCATCTCGTTTTAGAGGGGGTCCCAGACAGACAATGACAAATAGAAAACAGTACACTACAAAATATACAAGAAACATGAATCCTTCAAAACAAAAACAAACAAACGAACAAAAAACACAGTTAGACAACAACAACAACAACAACAAAACAGGGGTTGGTACAACCTTAAACAAGGTAAAATCGACAAGAGAAAAATAAAACAAAATTAAATAAACTAAAGGAGCATTGATTAAACACGCACATAATAATAATAATAATAATAATAATAATAATAATAATAATAATAATAATAATCATAACAATCATAAAAAATAAATGAATAAATAAGTAAAGGAGGAAGAGGAACAGTGAGGGCTTCACTGGAAACATAAACAGTTTGTTTAGAGATGAGAAAACAAATAATTTTTAAATAAGGGAAAAGAAAATATAGAACGAATATTTAAAGGTTAATTATTCCAGTCGGAAGGCTCCTGAAACATAAAAGCTTTTTTACCAACTGCCTTGGCTGCACATGGTACTGTCAAAAGAAAACAATCTGAACTTCTTCATGAGTAACTTGAAGTTAAAGGTATTAAATAATATTTCAAATAATCAGGATAGATAAAATGAAAGCATTTTTTTTTTAAAGTATTTTTTTCTTAAGTGATAAGTATAAGTAGACTCCTTTAGTTTATCCAACTAAGGAAGTATCACAAAACCAGAAGTAAACAGATGTATTCTCCTTCCTGATCCCTGTTAAAGCCACAGTTTAGTTTAAAGGGTGTTACCTTCTTCATGACTTCAGCTTCTTCATCTTTACCGTGGGCGATCAGGCAGAAAATACAAGTTTCAACTATTTCCTCTGGCTTGTTCCTCGCCATGTGTTTTAAAGTTTTCAACAACCTGTGTGTCTTCCCACTGTTTCCCTATTTTATACAATCTATGTTGTTTCCAAGAAGTGAAGTCACTGCCGGTAAATGTCCCAAAGATCGTCTATATACGTGAAGACTGATCACTCCATGCCATTATAAATGCACGCTCTACAGTAACCACCTACTGTAATTAAGGGGTAATGCTTTTTTTTAACATTTTGAACACATGCCATTACATTTAAAGGATTTGGCTGGAAGTTGCTTAACAGGTATCAGCTTGTTCGTCATTTGAACTGTTCAATAAATGCAGCACAACATCTACACCAGGGGCGTCAAACTCATTTCAGTTAAGGGGCCATAAACAGCCCAAGTTGATCTGATGTGGGCCGGAGCATCAAAATCATAACATAATAACCTATAAATAATGAAAAATCCAAATGTTTCCCTTTGTTTTAGTGCAAAAAAGTACAAGTACATTCTGAAAATGTTCGCATTTAATGAACTATCTTTCTACAAAAACAGCTGTTGTATTTTTTGCCATGAGGAGTCTCATAGTGGGTCTGAAGATTATATTCTTTAAGGACTGAAACCTGCTGCAAACACACCAAACACACAGGTTACCCTTTCACCTGACACAGAGTGTGTAATGTTTACAGCAAAAGAACAGATCGATTATAATAATGAAAAAGGTAAAGGTGGATAAAACTGTCCCTCAGTCTGCTGGTTCTGGCCCAGAGACTGCGTAATCTCCTTCCTGATGGCAACAGGCTGAAGAGGCTGTGAGACGGGTGGGAGGGGTCGCCTGCTATGCGCAGGGCTTTTCGGGTGAGGCGGGAAGAGTAAATGTCATGGAGGGAGGGGAGAGAGGCACCAACAATCTTCTCAGCTGTTCTCACGGTGTGCTGGAGGGTCATTCAGCAGGACGCAGTGCAGGCCCCGTACCACACAGTGATGCTGCTGGTGAGAATGCTCTGGATGGTGCCTCTGTAGAAGGTGTGCATGATGGGGGCAGGGGCTCTAGCTTTCCTCAGCTTGCGAAGAAAGTAGAGGCACTGACGTGCCTTCTTGGTGAGTGATGCGGATGGGTGACATCGCAGATACTACGTCCATTATTTATACAGTCTATGTGTAAAATTTGTTGTTGTATTGCTATGTAGAGTATTGTTAATTCAATTTGTGAAACCGAGTAGCAGGTAGGTAGGTAAACCCAAAAGCTTTACTACGACACAGACCTCCACTGTGGAATTTCAAAATAAAACATACAATAAGTAAACTACGGTTGTCCGTCCCGAGCTTTACCGTTACATATGTAACTGTTAGAAAGAAGTAGGAGGATTTTTGGGGGGGCAGAAAACACTTCTTACTCATATGCAGGACCAAATATACCAAGAGATAAGAGGTATCACTTTATCCACATAGGGGCACCCAAATCCACACAGACAGAAAATTCCTTACTGGGGCTTTAATGTGATCTTGTCATAAATGTAAAGAGACATATAAAGATGAGCCATTATAATGTGTATGTGTATATATAACATTTATTTAGGTTTACATGTGGTTGCAATAACAACACAATAAATAGATATTTAGTGATGTCACAGACCAGCAGTTTGGATTCACATGAAATAATACTCAGGAAGCATTCACAGTTACAACACTGAACAGCTACAGACACGACACAGCTCATTTTCACATGAAGCGATAACTGGCGTTAGTGAAGAGATTGTATGGCCGGTTTTATAACAGTGGTGTGATACATTTGCAGTGTTGCACATTCATGCACTACAAGCCTGTGTCACATTCAAGAAGGACATAAATTAACATTTCTTTTCATGTTAGTCGATGTGGAATTTTAGTTAGTGGCATGAATGCAAAAACAGACAATCCCTTTATTCCCTGTGTTTAAGTGAAACAGAGGCCGACCTTTGACCTCCTGTAGTGGTGATTAAACATTCAGTAACAATTTTTACATTGAAGAAATGCTTCAATACACAGGGTCGCTGCACAGCTTTTATCATCAATTGATCCTGTAGTGCAAAATGACTTCATGTCAGACTTCTACCGGCTCTCACTCTGAACTACAAACACAAAAGAAATCTAAAGCGGTAAATTTAGCGACCGACATCTGAATTCAATACTGACGGCGGTTAATTCTAGTGCTTGTTGGGTCTGATAAGAAAAGAAATGTTCAACACATTTCAATAAAAGTAAAACCATTTAAAAACAGAACAAACTGAGCATTCTCTGTAAAAACAATGTAAAAAATAAATGCAAAAATAAAACATCTAAAATATTCTATAAAATATGACAAACTCACAACAAATACGATTTTAAAACATATTTGGTCATTGCAAATGTTTCCTGGCTTTAAAACTTATTTTGGATTGTACGAGGGGAATGTGATTGTTTAATGTGAGGGAATGCAATGAAATTTCTCATAAAAAAAAAATCAACATAAGAGAACAAGACAGCCTTCGCGAGAGGTGTGATGCCCTCGTTGTAAACAATTTGAAACATTTCCTGCACTTCATCTGACGGTGGAGGATCCAAAAAATCTCCCTTACAAATTCCACCTTCTTCGAGTTAAAAAAATTCCTCATAATTAAAAATACCACTCCAGACTTCTCCGGTACACAGTCTTGTACATTCCCAAACATACTCATTACATCAGCCATTATTACTGCACCTAATCCCCTACAGCTTCTTCTTTCACACACACTCAAAATTAGCTCCTCTTGGGGGGTATAATTAGCAGCCTTTTTCCTCTTTCTCCCCTCATAAGCTTTTTGGTGGTAAGGCAGTCTGCATGCTGGGAAAGCTGGAGGTGTTGTCGGATGTCTAAGGCAGCCAATGAACTGAGAGCTACATCATTTCTTCACACAGGAGGGATAAACCAGTGACAAACTGGTAAACCTACCTGCAGGATAAACCCACCTCCAAAAACAGGCCACGAAGGACTCTCCACTTTGTTTTTCAGTCAACGTTTCTGTCTCATCTCGCAGAACTTTTAGTGCCATTGTGGGTTAGTTAGGTTAGCCTCCATGTGGTGCGTAATAGACTCAGTGTGAGTGGTTGTCTGAGGGTTTGGAGTGGAGGGTGAATGCAGAAGTAGCTGGAGCAGATGAAGCTACTCGAAGGTCCAGACCTCCAAGCTGTGGATGTTGAAGTCCTGCTGGGTTGAGAGCGGCTGGTTGTTGAAGGTGGCGCATTTGGTGGTGGTGCCTCGGTACAGCTCAGCGTCCAGCCACAGACCAAGCTGACCGCTGCATGAGAGAGGAGGAAGGGAGGGAGGGAGGGGGGCAAAATTAGAAAAAAGGTGCACAAAACACATAACAAGCTTCTTACTTGCAGTTTAGCTGGCAAATCTACTAACCCTCCTCCTCCCAGCTGAAGAGAGTCAATGTTTCCTTTCACAAAGTAAGAATTCTCCCCCGTCCAGCGGTACACCTGGAAAAAAAAAAGAGAGAGTGAAGAGGTCAGTAATAAAGCTACAAACTCCTCCTGAGCTCTTATAATAATAAAACACAACAAACCTTAATCTCAGGACAGAAGCTGTAGAGGAATGTCTCTCCTGTCCCGTAACAGTGTTCGCTCACTCTGAATGGATGAGTTGAGAAGGCTCCAAAGATCTGCAGGCAGAGACAAATTTAATCTCCCAACAGTGAGGTCGTTAACCAGGAACAGATTAAAAGCAGGTTCAAAACATTCATGCCCCTACTGAAAAAAACCCATGTGAATTTTTTAAAGTTGTTACCTAAGACTTAAAAAAACATGGTTTAGCTCTGGGAGGGACTTAAGTGTGCCTGGATTATGCTGTCCGAGTGATAAAATACGGATTAAGGCCTTTAAGACCAAGGTGAGCTGTCCAGGAGAAAACAGAGCCAGCTGATTTAGGAGTTATGAGAATAAAGATGTTAAAGGGTGATCTCTGATGTTGCAATCGATCAAGCAACTTGAAGAAACCTTCTTTATGAATTGTGCAAAGTGTAGACAAGGCTCTTTCACATTGTTATGAACAACCACTTCTTTCACTGCAGGTCAAAGTCTGCTTGGCTGTGATTCTCGTCTACAACCAGCTCTGTGTGATGTCAGCTAAGCAACATGAATTCATCAGGTCAATAAAAAGCTTTGTTGTGGAGCCATTTTCAGTTGGTCATGGATTTGGGCGTGCACGTTTAGTCCACTAAATGATTAAACAGTGTTGCCAGATGACTTGTCGTTCAAACCAAGCGGCAACCTCCGGTCTCAAACTATGAAGCCAATGCAGAAGTGTTATAAACTGCAGTTCATCGAGAATCCACTTGAGGCTGGCTGTAGGAACACCAGAAACCACATACACACCAATTCAAAAAAGATAATCTTTTCAGCATTAATAAACATGTTTACAGCCTGGTTCAAAAAACGGCTTGGCTCTATGTAGCTAATTTCTCTATCCGCACACACTGTACGGGGGGTGAATTTTTTTCTAACGCGACGGTTCAGAAGATATTAAGATTACGAGTTTTTGCCAAAATAAGGACATAACTGACTTGACTCCCAGATGGGAACACATAGCTGTTGGCTAGGAGGCTCAAACTCCACCTCTTTACGTCACACTCTCTCTGGTTGAGTTCCACATTTCCAATATGGCTGCCGCCGTTGATTGCCTTCAAAACAGAGCTCAGGAACAGATGGGGGACGTCATGGATACTACGTCCATATTTTTTTTTAGCAAAGCCAATAACCGCTGGAGCTTGGTCAATGGCTACTGCCATAATGCTACGATGCTCTACTACCTGAATGTTAACAACAACAGATGACGAATTACATATTATTTATCTCCACTGTCAAGATCAAAACAGTGGAGATAAAGTTGTATGTAGGTCTGAATAAACTGGTTTAGAACCACTTGAAGGGAGCATTGTGTAACCAGTACAGGGATGTGGACAATACACTGTGGAGGAGAACTGAAGGCTTGAGGTGCTAGCTCTGCTATCCGTTGACTGTGATCCCGTTTAGCCGTGTTGATTAAAATGCTAAACTGTGACTATTTTCTAATTGTTTTCTTACGTTTACCTCATTGGTTAGTAGAGAGTTACATTTCAGTTCAAGCATGGGGAAATAAGTTGCTCAGGAACTTCCCTGGTTGAGGATTTATGCCTGACTATAAGACCTCCCATATGGTGTCTACCTGGTTATCCATGTCTTTGATGACCAGCAGCACAGGACTGTCCACGTCTGCCAAACTCCTGTACAGAGTCTTTATGCTAGTCCCGTGTCTCACAGTGCTGTAGGCCAGCCTCCAGGGGTAGCCCTGCACACGGGCTGGCAGGCGACAGGCAAGCTGGAGGGCAAAAACAGGATATGGTTGTCAAAATATATTTTTTGGACAATTTTTCTTTGACTATTCTGAGAGCTATTTTCCTGTTAGTAAGTCACATGATTAAGTTCAAAGTTACCTTTTCAATGTGTGTGTCCTGCAGCAGATCACTGGTGTCGCTGAGTATGGGCAGAGCCTCTACAGACAAGTCTGCATCATAGCTGCCGAAGCTCTGCCTGCGCTTTGCCTCATCAATGGTTATAATCTGAAGAGAAATCAAAGACACAAAGCTTCACTGCTCATGCCCACAGGCTATCCTCTTTAAAAAAAAAGGTTGCTTTAGTGTTAAAGGTCTCAAGGTGAAGTCAAGAAACATACATTATTATTCATGGTTAAGCTCACCTCCCAGCTACAAGAAGCAGGGTCACTGAAGAAGTTGTCAATCATGTCCAGCTCATCTTTCTCCACAACAACGAAGCCCTGCTCTCGAGCCTCCTTCCCGTAAACATCCGGAGACCACTGGACGAAAAATCCATATAGATTGTCCACCCTGGAACACATACAGAAACACACCGAACGTGTTGTATTACTTCCTTGTAGAAACAGAATTGAGGTTCAGTAAAAACTGCTGCTCGAAACTCAGCCTGCAGAGAACCCTGGTCAGTAGATTGTATTTGTTGACAGTTTTTTTTTCCTAATAAGTACATTTTGATGTGAAAATGTGAGCAACAATGATTTTTCTTCTTTTTTTCTGAATCTTAAATCAGCTATAAAAGTCCTAAAATGAGGAAGCTCTTGACAGACATGCATCCATTTACTGAATTTACTCTGTTTCGTGTGATAACGGGTAAATAACTGCAGCAGAAATAGGCCCTTTTCATATTGCAAGTCTGCAACAACACCGTTACAACGCCTTTGTGCTCTTGCATTCTACTAGAACAGCCATAATCCACATCAAAAATATTGCAAATTCAACTAGTTAAAGGCCCTGTGAGGAGTTTTGAACTGGCTGAGAAACAGACTGAAAATGATACTGATGCCTCTTTATGACCTTCAATAGCAGCATCATCAGCAACAACACTGACACCTTCTCTGTTGTCATTTTTAATGCCTGAAACCGCCCTGAGGGGGTAGGTGTCAGACCAGCTGATTGACATCTCGCTTCAGAAACAGCCTTTATTCGACTGTTTTCATGGAAAATAATCACATTGCCTGAAAAAAGTTGACTGTTAAAAAACAACAGGATGAGGTTTTTGTTGAAAACACTACTTTTGCATGTATAGGACAAGAGATAAGAGGTATCACTTTGTCCACAAGGGGGCGCCAGAATCGATACAAAACAAAAGTTCCTCACAGCAGCTTTAAAGGCACATTGTTAATAATATAATAATAATAATCTTTATTTATAGAGCACTTTTCAAAAACTATGTTACAAAGTGCTTTACAATGCCACAAGGACATGTGCAAAATAAAGAGCATTTTAGAAAGCCATACAGTCAGTGCAAATGTCATCACTATTAAAAGAACATGAAATCATAAAAACAAAGTGAAAACCAAATAAAAGCAAAATAAAAGCAAAATAAAAGCAGGACCCTGTGCAAGACACCTTGATCAAATAAAATCAGGAAATGCTCTCAGATAAAAGTATGTTTTGAGCAATGATTTAAACGAGAGCACAGAGTCCGCCAACCTAATTTCCTCCGGCAGTTCGTTCCACAGCTGTAGGGTCCGGACTGAAAAAGCCCTATCCCCCCTTGTTTTAAGACAAGTTTTTGGGACTGACAATAGCTCTTTGCTCGAGGATTGCAGATTGCACACTGGAGTGTATGGTGTTAAAAGGTCAGAGATAAAACCAAACCAGGGCCGAGACCGTGCAGAGCTTTAAAAGTAACCAATAAAATCTTAAAAACAACTCTAAAACGTACTGGCAGCCAATGTAGAGAAGCTCAAACAGGCGTGATGTGGTTGTATTTCCTGGTTCTAGATAAAAGCCTGGCAGCTGAGTTCTGTACTATCTGCAGTCTGTCGAGGGATATTTGATTAAGACAGGTAAAAAGGCTGTTACAGTAGTCTAACAGAGTTGATATAAAAGCATGTCAAATCATTTCAGTGTCTTAAAAAGTTAACTTTGATGCATGCAAGAATAAACCCTTTCTAGATTTATGTCTTTGTCATAATGATAAAAACTACTCAGGTGTTTATTGGTGGAATTGCAAGTCATTCTCCTACCTTTCCTGTGGCACAGCAAACCAGTACTCTGGCTGTTTGCCCCGCCCCCCAAATGAGTGGGCAGGACTAGAGGTCATCCCAGAGGCAAAGGACTTCCTCATTGGCTTTCCCACTTTGAAGCAGAGGAACATCGGTGGATTTTTACTCTTCTCTTCAGATGAGAGGAGCATGTCTGAAGAGGAAGAGAGAGTTTAGTCAGTATGCAGTCACAATAATAAAGTGTGTTGTATCAGAACAGTCAGGTTTAAGGTCTACTATATAAGTCATGCCTTCTATTGGTGCCTGCATCCTCTCAAGCAGCCATGATTTCACTTCTGCCTCGTAGTTCTTCTTCCGTCTCTCCTCATCGCTGAGTGCAGCGCCTCCTGCTTGTCTCTCTGGGCTTTGTCTCTTCAGGCTGGAGTTCCCACGTGGCTCTCCCAGACTGGACTTCCTGTTTTGGTCCACTGGTGTGTTGATTAGATCATCATGTGCATCATTTAGCAGCTCTTCTGTCCCTTTAGGTTTTACATCTTTGGTTTCAGCTCCCGCTTGGATTTTGGGTTTATCATTTGAGTCGCCCTGTTCTTCAGTCTCTAAAGAGGATTGTATCAACTCTCCTTCCTCCACAGAGCTGTTTTGAGCTAAGCCCTCGTCCTCTTCTTCATCCAGCTTCCCTTTAGTTTGACATAGCATTGGCTTCTCACGAAAGTCTGCCTGGTCTGAGCCGCTCGGTCCCAGTTCCTGTGGGTCTCTGTTGACAGTGTGGGAGGTTTTTGGGAACGTCCCGTCTGAGTCCATAGTGCTGCCGTTCACAGTGGGCTCCAAGTCTGTGAATCCTTCATCTGATGGAGATTTCTCTGTCTGCTCCCCCTCTGTGCTCCCTGAAAAAGGGAGATAAAACAACATATTCTTATTAAAAAGTAATCAAGGAAATCATACTTTTTTGGTCTTCAAAACTGGAGAGAATAGTGAGATGTGTGAGAGGCCTCAGACATAAAAAAAATATGTATGTGGTAAAAGAAAACACCCAAAGATAGATAAATACAACAAAAAGAGACCTAAACAATTGCAAAGATGAAGATTATGCGCTGCACGAGTCAACACTGGATTGAAGGATGTTACCAGTGTCTGAAAGGGTCGATTCGATGTCGTCCAAAACGATCAGCCGCTTCTTATCAAGAGCTTCATAGCGGCTGAAGGGGTTCAGATCTCGCTCTGACGGCAGTTGCTCCCACTCGCCGGGCCTGTACACAGGACACAAATCCTGGGGTAGATCTCTGTGGGGTCACAGGGGGGCCCCACACATACGGCACCACAAACCAGGATGAAAATGGAAAAGGAAAAACAAAAACAAAGAAAAGGACCAACAGAAATTATAAATGACCACAAAAATGTATAAAAACTTAACATTTATGATGATGAATGAATCAAATTATAAGAATTAACAAAGAACAAATTATAAAGGTTTAAAGAAAAAGACAAAACTAGAACAAGTAGATGTAGCAGAGGTCTGAGACATCAGCAATAGGGGAGAATGGGGTTGGTTGTCACACGGGTTGGTTGGCACACTCATTATATCTCGCCACCAGAGGGCATTGTCTCTCAAATTGGGGTATGGACATTTCCAGAATTAGGATCAGAGCTCACCTACATAGTCTTCTCTGGAGTAAGACAGCGGAACTTAAGGACTTTTTGTGTTTTTCATGTCAAATTGTAAATATTCAGCTCCTCAGTATTTTTCTTCTAGGCCTTTAAACGATGGGTTTATAACAAAACAAGTGTTACCCTTACAAAGTGTGAGGGGTAAGCTATAGTTTAGATTTGTATTAGCTAGCTAACTAGTTGTTAGATGGTTGTTAGCCTTGATGCTAGCAAAAATTTCCAGTTGGGGTTGGTCGTCACATTCTCTTTGGGGTTGGTTGTCACATGTAACAACCAACCCCTATGTTGGCAAAATCAGGCATGGTGAAATTAGTTGGAGTGCGCAGACCCTACATTTGCCATCACTGTAACTCAGACAGTGACTGCATGTAGTCTAGTTGAGTAGGCCGTTATTGTTAGGCCTATTTGTTTTGTTCTTTATGTTGTTATATAGTGAAGCGGCTCAGCTTGTAAGGTGCCGCAGAGACTAAATGGGGTTGTGCTTGCGACGCGTCTTGCCATTAAATCAAAATCAAAGTTCAAAGTATGTTTACTATTTATTATCAAACACTCAAAATAAATCAATATCAAAAAAGGTTCGAAACAAACAATGAAAATGACGATGACGATGACGGTGGCGGTCAACAAAAAATACTCAACCCCACTCACCCTCTATGTGTGTGCCCCACCCCCAACTGAACAGGTAGATAAACGGTAAACCACACCCATGAACCCCAAACCGGAAATGAAGTAAGCAATAAAAAAAAGGAAATAATCATGGTTAACGAATAAGATAGAAAATCAACATTATGGCCCCTACATATAGGCTGGCCTAAAGATGTGTTTCCTGTTCATGTTCCTTGCTCATTTTATGTTAAAATGCATTAAGTTATGTAGACCTATCACTTGTCAGTGCAACTGACAAGACTAAACTTTCAAATTTAGTTCTGCCTTCTTGGCTTCATAAAATATTTTTCCCATTGAAATACCATTGTGACAACCAACCCCATAGTGTGTGACAACCATCCCCATGATGGGGTTGGTTGTCACAATGTGTCTTTGATAGTTAATTGCCTCTTTGTTACAATGAGTTGGAAAATGAGAGGGATACACATTTCAAGCCAACACTGTAAGCTTCAATTTAATGTAGGAATGACTATTGAAAGATGTTTTGATGATGAGCAATCATCAAAACAGTAAAAAGTGTGACAACCAACCCCGTTCTCCCCTACAAACTGTTTTCTTCATGACAAGAAAAAAACATTAGAAACTGGTGGAAGAGGAATGAGGGAATCAGAGCTGTAAGAGGAACAGTTGGAAAAAGAGAGAAAGGAAGAAAGCTAAAAAAAGACGGTCTTGTTCTCTTACGACGGCAGAGCATCTTTGAGCTTCATGCGTGACACGTCGTCGTACAGCGCCACAGACACCACCTCCTCCATGGGGCAGATCAAGCCGTACTCCTCGCAACCGTGCTCGATGACTAAGGGGTCGGACTTGTGGGGGTCGAACATGATGTTGTTCGGTGTGACGATCAGAACGCCTCCAACCACGCCCTGTGACATAAAAACAAACATGGTGAGATGCAGACATGTAGTGTGAATGAGCAAAGTACACCTATTACCAATATAACAAGGTGGATTGTTAATGGATGGGTAGAATAAGGATGGTCCAAGATCTAGGTAAAAGATAATATATGGTGAGCAAGTGGTTATGCAAATTGGAATAACTTCAGAGTGAGACATGACCTCTTCACTTTGCTTCAGGTCCTGCTCACCCTGCTCATAATCTATACGCACGACATTTTGTATTTCTACTCAATACAATTAAATGCAATAAACTGAAAACCAAAATAGTTGTAACATCATATTTTCCAGGCGTCTCACCATGCCATCAGTGAAATATTTGCAGCTCATCTTGATGAATTTAACCGTTGCCGGGCTCTCGTCCTCAGAGTTGGGAGAGAGCTCACGCCGGATGGCTGACGTGCCGTTTGACATGCCATCCTGAAAAAGAAAGGAGAATTCAGAGTGGTGCCTGTGTTTAGAAATCTTATTTTGAACAGTATCAAATTGAGCACAGTGCTAGTTCTCTGGGGGAGGCCATGAACTCAATCTCGGCCCACTGAACTCCAGCTGATCTTAACACCAGCCCCCTATCAACATCTATCCACCAATTCTATTTAAACTGCTTCAGCCTGCTTTCACTCGCTGCCCCCCTTGGAAACCACTCTTAAACCCACCTCCACCTCAACTCTTCCTTTTATGCTGTGTCTGATTCACCAGTGTCACTGATGGTCTTTGCTGATGATCTCCCTGCCTTGGCTTTTCAACAGGGATGTAACGATATATCGCAAATCGGTAAAAAATCGATACAAATAAGGGTGGATTAAAATCGATTCAACATCATTTGTAGTGGGATATTATTTTTAAACAGTAGAAGGAGCTGTCTGCATTATACTCCGCTTGTCCAACATCATTAAGTCTCTTGCGCTGCTCTCTCGTCACTCGTTGAGTGGAGGTGTTTTAAGTTTAAAGTCTGTTTTGATGTGAATCAGCTGACTGCACACAGCGGAGACGCTCAGCTGGGGACTGCGGCTGAGTGACAGGTCTCCACAAGCGCTTTTTTTTCTCCGCCGCCAGACTGATTCTGACCCGGTTTCCCTCCCGGCTGACACCTGACCGCGTTCACATGCTTCTTTTTCTCAATACAGAACGAGTAGACAGAACACTGAGTCCAAAATATGATCCTGTTCAGTTGTCCTGTTGCAGTATATCCACAGTCTTCACTCTATAACGTGCGTCCACGGAGATTATGAGCCTGCTCCACATGTTGATATTCAGCATGTTTAACATTTTGAACACCTCAATATGATCCTTAGCTGTTTAATACTGTCAGTTATATACACTGTGTCGTGAAGGAAAATTTGATCAAGGGAAAAAAACGCATTTGTCATTATTTTTGACATGAAAGACTTTTACGTTTTTTTAATGATTAATCGATAATTGATCGTTAACATTTCCAAAGATCAATCAAGGAGAATACTTGAAATTTACATCCCTAATTTAAAGAGATTTACCTTATTTGTTTTAATATTTAATACTTTCATTTGGGAATCGTTCAGTTTTCCATTTCTCTATAATTGTTCCTAAATTTTCCAACAAGGTATTTTTGTGCGGTCATTTTTAGTATTTTTGAAAGGTACTTAAAAAGTGTGCAGTGGTTTTATTTGAGTTACAACACACCTTAAAAATGAAAAAGGATTACTTTGTTTACAAATAAATATAAGAGAAAAAAAATATATAGCAACTGTCCATATCTGAGAATTGAAATAAAATTATGGTTATTTAAATTTTGAGTTCAATCCAGTTTTCTTGAAAAAGTTCATGAACCAAAAATCGGGATTTGATTTGAATTGTGAAAATGATTCAAGGTTGTTTATCGTCATGCCAACACGTACTGTCAGATGAGGTGGAACATGTTGTTTCTCAGGTCCAAGTTAAAAACATGAGTGCACATAAAAGAGAGTGAGATGTGCTCTCCCCGCCTCAGGCTTTTGCATTCCAAGTAAGCAGGTGGAAAGGCAGGGAGCTCCCAGAACAAAGCTATACCGCCAAATATAACTTATTGCATGCAAATATCTGAGCATTTTGACTAGAGGGGTCCTGACTTAACAGCTTAAAGCTTCAGTTCTCATTTTGATTTTAGGTCAGTGACTGTTTCACCTGACTTCTAGAGTCTGGTAGATAAAAATGTACTTTGAATGGCAACATTTCTGCCAACAGTCAAAACTACCCACTCCTGCAGTGAACTTTATTTGTAATCCATCGAGAGAGGAAGCAGAATTTAAATTTGGAAGGAATAACACAAACTTTTAACTTATACAGTTTTGCCTCACAGTTAATACATAAAGCAAGGAAGAAAAAAACCAGCCCTTATAATAAAACCTGAGACACTAGGCTGATTAACATTTTTGTGTTTGTAGTGATATTTGTGTTTTCAGTAATATTAGTCACGTTTGTGTTCGTGACACTTTAGTGAAATTTGTCCCTACATGGCTTCCTGTCAACTCCTTTGAAATACCATGAAGCCCAAGCAACACAAGGAACCCTTTCATACTTACATGTGATGCTTTCTCTGACAAACCATTCGTGAGAGAAGTATCAGCTGAACTCTGAGGTTTCAGGTCAGTTTCTGACTGGCTGGCGTCAGGAACAAACAGTTTCTGTTTCAATAAAGAAAAACAAGCAGTGATGAGTCAGGCACATGAACACTGAGGCAGATGTTTGTGTTCGTGTTGAGCGCCTCACCTGACCGGTGTAAACACTGCGAGAGAAAAGCTTGTTGAGCTGGACCAGTTTGTTTGGGGTGATGTTGAACTTGAGTGCGATGCTGTTGAGGGAATCATCAGGTCCCACCTGTTATAGATAAAGAAACTACTCTGTGAAAAGTGTCGCTAAAGTATTTCAACAAAATGCAAACTACAAAACGTCTGCTAATAAGTCTGTAAGGCTGTTTAAATGTATTAAAGCTGTAGTTTACTCACGGTGAACTCCACGGTCCCTGGTGGCCTCTTCTTCTCCCTCTTTGCCTGATTGTTACTTTTACAGCCATCATCTACAAGAAAATGAGAAGAATGAGGCAACTTCATCTCACAACGACTCTCTGGCTGCTTATCTCAAGCTTTTACATCACTTTAAGATATATTTCTAATATTCAACTGCAGCTATGACACTACAATAATCAGTAAACTAAAAATAAAAGCCCTCTAAAGACTCTCTAAATATCCTGCATGTAATTCCCTTTAGAGTCAGTACCAGAGCTAGTTTATTCCCCTGTCATTATCAAGCCTTAAACACTGTTCTACACATGCTGAAGCAGTCATCATAAAGCACACAAACAATCTGACCCTTGTCGTGCACAAGGTCCACAGTCAGCACTTTCTTCTTGCCAAGAACACAGGAGCCATTAGCCTACCATTCCCCAGCTGCGTAATTACGCTGGACTCCTCCGTGGAAACGGAGGGCATGACTAAGCATTAGACAAGCAGACTCCGGCCGCATCAAAGACACAACACTGTCACTTTTTACAATGCAGAATTTATACTGAGCTGGGTCTGGTGACATGCTATGACCAACTACAGGCTATGGCTTTCCAGAGCCTTCAAGCCAAAGTGCATTAAGCTGCAGAGCGTCATACATCATGTGGAGGCCTGCAGGGCTGTAGCAGAGTTACAGAGTTTACACAGCTGGCTGACGTACTGCACACATGACAAAAGTCAGGTATCACTCTTCACATGAACAACAAAAAAATAAACATACACACAAGGCAGAAGAAAACTGTGTCTAACTGCACATCCCTCCAGGGTGCAGTAATAATTTCAGGTAAGATAAGATGCATGCAAAATTCAATAAAAATGCACAAGAAAGTACTCTTACTACCGCCCAACTTTGTGAGTACAACGACTTAAATGTCCCCATCAACTGTACAATAAGTCAGGATGAAGGTTATGCAACTTCCTGTAAAACTGCTGAGGCTGCTCCCAATACGAAGGACATTTATGTTGCAAGTCCAACAGAGATACAGGGGGAAGGGACTGAACTACACAATGACAGACACCAGTTACACATAGTCGACATATTGATCGCCTAAACATGGACAAAAAGAGAACAACACAAGTCTGAACACCTCTGTGGTAGCCTTAGGACAAGGGAGGTTTCAACTGAAGTACCTGCTGTAGAGTTCTGCTTTCAGATAAAGATATGTTGTTATTTTTTAAACAGACTGTATATAATGATGGTCAATGTGTTTCCACATCCTGCCCTTGCACAAAAGTGAAGACAAAAAAACACATCCAGCAAGAAAGTAAAGCATCTGTGCAGTACTGACATCCCAACTCCTCTGCTAACCAAAACACACTTTTAAATTAATGATAAAGCAACAATCCCTCAAGTTGGCACAGGCTGAACTCATAAAACAGTCTGAGTGCAATTCATTTAACAACGCTAAACACATGATCACAAAGTCTGCAGAAAGATGGTGTTGAACCAAGCGGCAACCTCCGGTCTCAAACTATGAAGCTCATGCAGAAGTGTTATAAACTGCAATTCATCGAGAATCCGCTTGAGGCTGGCTGCAGAAATACCGGAAACCACAGAGACACCAATTAAAAAAAGATGATCTTTGCAGCATTAATAAACATGTTTACAGCCTGGTTCAAAAAACGGCTTCAGTCTACGTAGCTAATTTCTCTATCAGCACACACTGTACAGGGGGTGAATTTTTTTCTAACGCGACGGTTCGGAAGATATTACGAGTAGGAGTTTTTGCCCAAATAAGGACATGACTGATTTGACTGACAGGCGGGAACACATAGCTGTTGACTAGGAGGCTCAAACTACGCCTCTTTACGTCACACTATGCCTGGTTGAGTTTCACATTTTCAATATGGCTGCCTCCGTCGATTGGCTTCAAAACAGCACTCAGGAACAGATGGGTGACATCACAGATACTACGTCCATTATTTATACAGTCTGTGTTGAACTGGTTGACTGAGGGTGGCTAACGTTAGCAGATCTAGGGTGACCATTCTCCAGTCCTCCCTGCAAATCAACGTCCACATGCTTTGCTGGTTGCAAATTGCGCTGGTTGAGTTACTCAGCCTACATATAACTTTATCTCAATTCTGTGTAAAAATGCTGCCAAACTTAACTTCGCTACGTGTTGCCACTGTGCTTGTTTACATCCTGACTGCAGAGCTTTGTAGCATTGTGGTAGTCGCCATTAACCAGAGCTACAGCCCTGGCTAGTGGCAGGTGGCTGCGCTACAGCTCAGACACAACACAGACCAGGCATTTCAAGCCTACATTAACAAAAAATAAATAAATGTTTTAACCTACGCGTAATTCTAGCGCGTACAAGCATGGGACGATTATTTGTTTAGTCACCTGAACAGGAACATCCCCATAACTCACCAAGAGCTCTAAAAACACATGTTGCTAATGTTCTGTAAGGGTTAATGCATGTCTCACCTGAGCCAGCAGGAGGCTTTGCTGTTATTTTCTGTGGGTCCAACTTCCTGTTGGGGTCACTGTCATTCGGGCTGTCTGGACAGGAGATGATCACGGGGCTCTGCTCATTCACATTCTTCTCTGATTGGTTCTGCTTGAGCTGTCTCCGCCTCTTCAGCCTGTACGGAGAGCAGAGGAGATGGACATGGTCACCTCTGACTGATGCAGTGACACAACATGCATGTATTCTTTCAAGAAAGAGTCAACTCCTCCACATTAGGATCAATCTTTGTTATGTACAGAGCTCAACTATTTGGACGTTGTATTCTGCTGTGTAGAAATAATCAATCTTCCTTATTCTGATCTGGTTTGCTTTAGTATACTATAAAGAGGCATTACTATTCATTCTAGCCCGTTTGTATAACCAGTTAAAAATCCTTACAGGTGCTTTAAAGAAGACAGCAGGAGATCCTACAAGGCGGCAACCTCCGGTCTCAAACTATGAAGCCCATGTGCAAGTGTTACAAACTACAATTCATCGAGAATCCTCTTGAGGCTGGCTGCAGAAACACCGGAAACCACATAGACACCAATCCAAAAAAGACGATCTTTGCAGCATTAATAAACATGTTTACAGCCTGGTTCAAAAAACAGCTTGGCCCTACGAAGCTAATTTCTCTATCGGCACACACTGTACAGGGGTGAATTTTTTTCTGACGCAGCGGTTCAGAAGATATTAAGATTATGAGTTTTTGCCCAAATAAGGACATGACTGGCTTGACACATGGCTATTGGCTAGGAGGCTCAAACTCTGCCTCTTTACGCCACACTCTGCCTGGTTGAGTTCCGCATTTCCAATATGGCTGCCGCCGTCGATTCGTTTAAAAACAGCGCTCAGGAACAGATGGGTGACGTCACGGATACTACGTCCATTATTTATACAGTCTAGGGTTCCTACACAGGCCAATCAACTCAATCCTGAAGATCTGTTTTTGCTCCAGGTCAGGGCCACAGGTCTATACTCAAACTCCTTCTAAGGACTTGATGTTAGCCACTTAAACATCAATCTATATCCTCAGCTAAAAACTTAATGCTTTAGGAGTCTGAACAGAGATGTGATGAAGTTCTTTGATGTATTAAAATGATAAGTAAGCCCAGGCAGCCGAGCTGCAGTAGTGAGCTCAGGTCTTTTGTCCAGCTGCTGTAAAGTTGAGTCTAAACTTTTCTCTCTCTCTCTCTGTGCTGCGTCAGCTCTGTTTTCCGCTCAGCCCGTCCTCTCCCCCTCTTTAATCATTGATAGGAGAGGGAGTGATGTAACGGCGTCTCCAGGCCCTGTTGGGGTTCATTAAGGGGGGGACACTGCAGTGCAGCGGAACCACGGGTTAGTAGTGCACTTAAGGATAATGCTCGCTCCGTGAGCCCCGCTGAAATCCAAAGTGTGGGTACAAGTATGTTAAGAAAAGATAAGAGCAAAGTGATTTATCATGAGCTGTGAGCGATCGAGGGAGAGTTGGCCGGCTCAGCCCTGCGCTGAGTAAGAAGAAAGAAAAGGAAGGAGAGAAGTGTTCGGCGTGTTCAAGTGTCTTAATGGAAGGGTTAGAGCGGGTCGATAAAGCTGCAGACAGACAGGGTTCAGGCCCTGCCCTCTTCAAGTGGTGCCGCACACATCTGGTAGTGAACTCAGGAATTTTCAGAAGCAGCACTGTTTGTTTCACTCTCTATCCTTCTGACTATCTGAGGCCTTCTTCTCTCTCTCTAACCTTCAGTTCATAACCAGTGCATCCATTCATTCCAAGTGAAATAACCGAGAGGGCAGCGCTTTAGAGACGTTCTGCATGCTAACATGTTTTTCCACTTAAAAGACTTGGCTAAGTTCAGCTTTCACAAAGCTAACAACAGATTCAGCTTGGGAAAAATGTAACTGGTGAGCCATTGTTGGAAGAGGTTGATCAGGGGTGTGGAACCAATTGCAGTCAAAATATTCTTAATTGAAATACTTACATAATCTTTTTTTTTTCTACAAATGCGTTCCAAACGGTTCAAATATACAAGAGAAAATGGGTAATTTTGTATGAACTGGTTTCTGGAACACTGAGGTGTTTTCTGTCTTCATTAACAATCAATGGTTTCAACAGTTCTGCTTTTGCACATCTAAGTAGCACGTCTTTCTGCTCTGTATAAAGTGTTCACACTCTACAGATAATAAAACACTTAGGTTTCAACTCAAACCGGCTCAACACAGAACATCAATTGAGCTAATGAATATCAATAAAGTCTTTTCTATTCTCTTCCCAGTGTTGCAAAAACTTCTCTTGGATAACCCTTCCCTCTTTATGGATCTCCTTTCTCTTGAGCAAAGTAAAGCAGACAAACCTTTTACAGGTCATGTCACAAATTCCATATTGGATCGACATCCAAACTCTGACCTAAAACGTGTTTTTGTTATCTCTAAACTGATTCAGCCTTTTTATTATGTTTGTTTACATATGCGTTGGTGTTATATTGTTATTGTATGTGATGTGCCAAGTGTATTATATTGTAACGATCATTTTTAAGCACACAGACATCAACCATTGCATGATGCTACCACCACCAGGTGCCATGATGTCTATTATGAGACCTGTTTGTTTAGAAATTGTTGAGCTTTCATCAAAGGGCACGCACAGACGAAAAAAGTTTTATCTGACCGTCAAACCTTCTCCCACTTTGTCAGAAACCCTGTGGGAGACCGTGAATCAAACATCAGCCAGGACGATGTGTCAGTTTTGACAAGAACCATTTGAGGCTATGACTGCTGCTAAAATCACTGTGGCATCAGTTACTTAGTGTCTCTGTGCTCTCATTCAGAGTTGCGTTGAGTCTCTTGGTTGAGGTTAAATTATTTCAATGTTTAAGCCGAATCTGTAGTAACTGTGCATTCAGTGCCTTTGAATTTGAAACTGACTGGCCATTGGTTGAAACCATAGACTTTATAAAATATGGACGTAGGATCCGTGATGTCACCCATCTGTTTCTGAAGCGCTGTTTTGAGGCCAATTGGCGGCGGCGGCCATAGTGCTGCTGTGGAGCCAGTGTGACGTAAAGAGACGGGCTTTGAGCCTCCTAGCCAACGGCTACAGTGTTCCCGCCTGTCAATCAAGTCAGCTGTGCCTCTCATTGGAAGACTCGTAATCTAAATATATTCAAAATTGCCGCGTTAGAAAAAAATTCACCCCCCCTACAGTGTGTGCCGATCGAGAAATGAGCTATCCAGACTACGCTCGTCTTTTGTACCAGGCTGTAAACATGTTTATTTCTGTTGTAAAGATCGTCTTTTTTGAATTGGTGTGTATGTGGTTTCCGGTTCTTCCAGAGCCAGCCTCAAGCGGATCCTCGATGAACTGCAGTTTTTAGCACTTCCGCATCGAATCATATTTTTAGACCGGAGGTTGCCGCTTGGTTTAACCAGATATTCATCTTAAAAGCACTCTCCTAGCCTTCATGTACTCAGCATTTATAGCAACATATTGTGTTTAGGCATGTTGTGAGATTGGATACTTACGCTTACTTTTGATTGTACATGTTTAAATGACAACAGAGAAAGTATCTTTTCTTGTTTCTGAGCTTTAAAGGGTTATACGTACATGTCCTGGTTTCACTGTCGTAACAGAATACAACATGAAAAGTTCCATAATGGATTAATACTTGTTATTGTCACTGTGCTGCACTTGTGATTGTCCACAGTGGCCTTTGCTCTATTTGTCAGGAAGTGTGCAGCATATGGTGGATCTAGCAGGAGGGCTACATGTTATAGCAGTAGCTGTGTTGGAAGATAAGGCTGGTTTTCCTTCCTGGACACAATATAGCTCTTGGTCTCTGCAGTTGAAGAGATTTGATGAGTTGTCATCTCGCACCTTTTTCATTGTGTTTTTTTTTGTCTTTTGGCCTCTCACTGTCTCCCACAGTTTTTCAGGCAAACACTTCTCCACCTCGACTGAAAGCCAAAGCATGAATCCTTTTAACATTTCACGTACTGCCAAGGTAATAATTTTTCTCTGTAATTTGACATTTCCAACATCGGCCAATTCAATTATTGAAACAAGACAAATTGCTAGTTTGTACCAGGCTGCAAGGAGAGCCTGAACAAGTAACCTGAGACATAATAAGAAACAATAAAGCCCATTAGGCTGCACTGCATTACCTCAAGACATTTATCACAAAGCCTTGCTAAACAACTCCAGTTTTTCAGGTTACAAATTCTACTGCAGGACATAAGGTGTTATGAGATTTATTAGGTAATGTTTACTTATTCTAAGGCTTTACACATTGCAAACACACTATGTTACTGTTTTTCATGCTAAAACATCATGCTTATGTTACACCAAGTCTGGGGGTGGAAAAAGGTCAGTACTTTTCAGACACTTTCAAGCCTCATAACACAGCTCTACACCTCTTCATCGTGTTTGAATATTTGTCTGATTCATGTCACAGTGCAGCACATGTCAAACAAGCAGAGCTGATCTCTGTTCGGGACCTGCAGTCGAAGCGCGGTAGCTGTGACAAACTTCTTTCCACACACTTCCTGTTATCATGTTTCCCAATGCTGCAAATCCAATTTTTAAATCGACGTGATTCCTGAGGGTCAATTATTGCAAGAACTCTGACGCATGAGGGGGATTATGTGGGGCAGTATCAGCTGGGTGCAGCTTAAGACATGGGTGACTTAAAGGTGCTGATCCGTGCAGGAATAAATAATAACCTGGTGCACCTTGACGGCAGCACGTCAATCTACAAATGACTGTTCAACGCAATGGAAAAGCTGCTGTGCCAATGCGTACAATTAGCGCTCTGAGTAGAGCCTATTTAATCATATTTGGACTTCAGCCTCCGGCTTTCCCGAGTGAAATAGACTGATTCAAACAAAAGTAGTAAAACAATCTCTTTATCTCAACAACATGCAGAATTACTAAGCAAATATATTTTCTGATTGCACAGCAACTAGAAGTAGCTCATCATGTTCTCTGATGCAAATTCTGTGCGCATTCTTAAACATGTTGTTTCTTTGCGGTGTGTCTTTACATTTGAAATTTATTATTGATGCCTTTTTGTGCATTTTGCACACTCTGCACTTTATATGACCTCCTATTTAAGAAAAGGAATCTGTCCTCTGGTTTTTGAGGGTTCTTCCCCTTTTTTTGCATTTTCTTTAGTAAGCTTAATTTCCTTTTCTCCAAAGGATAGAGTGCATATGTGGTGAGCTGTGGGATATATATGTAATGTATGTGTATGAATTTATGTGCTTTGGCAATAACATGTCTTTGTTCATGCCAATAAAGCAAATTGAATTGAAATTGAATTGAATTGTGTCTCTTGTTGCACAGCCTTCTGCAGATAAAATCATGATTATATTGCAGCTCAGTATCTGGTCTACTGCGAGACAACATCCTAAATACAATGCACACAAATTGAAAAGAAAAACAGTCTCTTACCTTGCAAAATATCCTGGCTTTCTGTCCCTCTTTTCCATCAGGCCTGGCTGCTAATTCTGCATGCAGTCAAGTGCATCCATACAAAACATCCACCCTTTTTACACACCCACCCACTCAGTGTGTCCAATCCAGCAGACACTTCTTTGGGGGGGAAGACCTCCTCTCACACTGTGCTCTCACACCTCTCTCTTGTCCTGCAGAGGAAATAAAGACGCGAGGATGGATTAGCAGGATGCCTCCTCACTCAACAACACTCACTTCAAAAAATCCCAATAACTGATGGAGAAGCCTAAGTGGATTGCGATGAAAGCATCCCATAAGCATGCCAGGCCACTCAGCTCACAATGGCTGACCAACAGGATGGAAAAAATGCAGCACTCTGCCTAAGTGGATGGACCCCAGCTGTGTAGCTACAGTAAACATTTATATTACATAATTATGCTTCATCTCAACAGAATGTCTATTATTAGCAGAATCAGTTTGGAAATCAAATTCTTGTAAAAAAATCAGACCACCATGGCTGCACCAATCTCTAGCTATAACATTACAGGATTATGAGGAAACGAAATTAACAATTGCAAACGTCACACAACATAAATAAGTAACATAATGCTACCTAGACGTACCCACGTGTTACCTGGATGTGTTGTATAACAGGCAAAAGATTAACCTCAGCAGAAAGGCTAATTTACCCCAAGTATCTTTACCCCACCTAGCTACATTCTTCCGTCTGTAGCAGCTTGCTCAGAGTGAATTCCTCTATGAACCGGATCAGTGACGAGACCCTTTTGGGGGGTACAGCACTAACAACAACACAAAAACAACATAATGCAGATATCCACTTAAGCTTATGTAAATCCGTCAGTGCTCAAGCAGGGTTAAGCAAACACACACAAACACACACACAGCGAACAAGGTCCAGGCTCTCACTTGGCTCAACAGCTGATGCTAACCGCGCTAGCCACTTTGTTTACAGGACAATAGCAACCTGGTGGAGAAGTGAAGACTATCATCTGGTCAAGGCGAGAGCACGTTGTCTGGAAATGACCTATGCGTGTCCATACAGTTCAACGTAATGCTTACACCAAATACAGAGAAGGTGCAGATACGCATTTAAACGCATGATCCAAAAACAGGTAGCTGGAATAGCACACATACCTCCCGTGCATCCTCAAGCAGCTAAATGTGAAAATCAAAATGAAGCCTCCCTGAGCTACGCCCTCTGGTGTCATGTTCGCTGTATAAACATGCACCAGCTCAGTATCTGTTCCCATTACTATAAATTTTGCTTACTCACGGTAGCTACAACTCTAGCTTCAAATAGCTAGGTTAGCAAGCTAAACTATTTGACTAATGGTTAAGATTTAAACCTACTGTCCAGGTAACTACTAATTCATTATTCCAGTTAATTATTATAATACAAATTCATATACACTCACTCAATTTGCACGGCTCCCTGGTGGTCTAGTGGTTAGGATTCGGCGCTCTCACCGCCGCGGCCCGGGTTCGATTCCCGGTCAGGGAACTACGCTTTTTTCTGGAGTTAGTTTATTCATTTTTCATTTATTTGTTTATTGAGTTGGGACAATGCACATTAATCAACATTATTGCATTGCGCATCAATGTAGATGCACCGGACTTGGCACAGATGCTAAATTTCATCCCTAGTCACAAGGCAGATACCTGCACAACACAGACACAGTAAGACGTAAAAACCTCACAGCTACAAATCATATGTAGACAATTACAAAACAAAACACAGGCAGACAAAATCAAGACTAACAAAACACAGGCAGACAAAATCAAGACTATTAAGACTAACAAAACACAGGCAGACAAAATCAAGACTATTAAGACTAACAGAACACAGGCAGACAATCTCAAGACTAACAGAACACAGGCAGACAAATCAAGATTACCAGGGATTCAGTCGAATCAGATCTTATAAGTAAGAATATCAGAATATTTATAGAATAAAATCAGATGTAAAAACTAATAAAATGAAAATAGCAATAAAGTAAGTACAGAAGCACAGAATAATTTAGAATAGGCTATCTAGCTTAGAATGAAAGTAACACAAGGACATTGAAGTGGTAAGGATATTGCCCAGTGTATTGCACAGTGATGGGACAGATATTGCACAGAGGTTTGTGGAGTTTAACATTGTTGACTGAAAAATCTACTTTTGAGCTCCATGCCTTTCATTTGATAATAGCTAATTTTGAATGGAAAAAACAGTGTATAATAATAACATTTGGCCTTTTTACCATCATGTAAGCCACTCATCAGCCCCTTTCTTTCTTTCTTTCTTTCTTTCTTTCTTTCTTTCTTTCTTTCTTTCTTTCTTTCTTTCTTTCTTTCTTTCTGTCTTTCAGTCTTTCTTCAATCTCCAGACAAATGCTTGAGTTGCATTTTAACTGTGCCACTAGGTGGCGACAGTTGACAACAAATGGCATGAAAAACAGGAGGTCTGGAGAATCTACAAGAGGTCATGCTTTCTTTGATATAACAAAGATCATACTTTCAGGATGTTGTACTTAAAAAGTATAATCTTTTATAATCCAATATATGAAAAAGCATATGATTTATTTGAGCTTAATAGTAAAAATAGAAAGAGTATTAACATTAAGAGAAGCCCCTATTGGAGGAGTAGAGTCATACTTCTAACATTTTACCTGAGAAAACCAGGGAAATGGAGGTTCAAATATGTGTCTGCAGCATTTTTTGTATAATCTGTAGATCAAACATATAAATTAAAAATAAGAAAGTACCAAATATTTCCTTAATTAATCAAATATAAGTTAGATGTACAGGCAGTGTGTTTTTAAAGAACCTATACCATTACATCTTAGGAATATTTAAACTGAGCCTGTTTGAGACAGAAAGCAAGGAGACAGAGATAATGTGTGTTTGTGGAACTTGTGTCCCACAAAGCCCTCCTAGGTGGGGAAAGACTGAGACCCCGGCTGCGGCCTTCTGATTGGACAAGGTAGGAGTTAACCAGTTCCTGGCCGGCTATGTATCTTGGCAGCTATTTTGACAGGCGCTATCATTGTGAGAGAGGAGATAAGTTGTCTTAGGGATCGCCATGGCGCCGGTGTGTCCCTCCTCCGTCCTGTTCAGACTCTCTTCAACCCCTTTCCAACCCCTCCTCCTCCTCCTCATCTCCCTACCCTGCGTAGAGCAAAGGATTGTGGGGGACTGTTTGGTTGGGAGCAGGGTTTGTGTTGGCAGGGACCAATGGATCTGGGTATCATCGTCTCACTTCAGTACCTTCAAAACTTTCATGTGACCAAGTAATGTGACAGACTCAACTTGCCTCTAAACTGTCTCAGCTCTTTGCTCCCTTAATTTCTAATGTTTCTCAAAGTCTAGTATAAAGTCAGACTTGATTTTCTGCCTTCCTGGAATCCTAGAACTGGTTTTGGAAATAACAAAGACAGAAAAGGAAATCATATAAAGGCAGACAGAGGAGGCATTTAGCAGAATTGGAAGCACCAAAGGACAAGCAACAGTAAACTTTGGCTCTTCACTGAGTAATGTTTTCAAGATGTGACTCTCAGACAGGGCTCTAATAATAGCCTTCAAGCCCTTCAAACATATTGTCTTCCTATAATGTACAGCATGCAGTATACATCGTCTCATTTTGGGCCTGATATTAGAACTTTTATGGCACTGTCCAGCCTTAGCACACAGACATCTGCTAGCATTACAGTGCCTTTGTTGTGTCAGTAAGCTAGACAAAGGTATTTGGTTTCTTTAGAACACTAACACACACTCACACAAAGAGTAATCTATGTTGCCAGGATGAGGGGAAAAGATGAGGAGGAAATATGTACAGGACACTGTGTATCTTCATTTGCAAAACAAGGTATACAACTTTTGTTTCTGTTATATATCCGCTTTTCAGTTGTGACTGGTTTCCAAGTAGGTCGTTGATATAATCACATTGAAAATAACAGCAACTCAAATCTCCCATTTTATTCAGATCCTTGTTTTTTAAAGTCAGTAAAAACTAAAGATAAAATCTCACATATATATGTTAAGATTGAGCAGTCACAAAGGTCTGACCCAGCAAAGGCCTTGGAGAGATTTAAAATCATTTTGCTCGGACGTCATACACTCCAAGCTTAGACTACAACCACTGATAACTTCAAGTACACCATGGCAGCAAGAAGCTTCAAAACCTAAACACTGACAAAGGATATGTCACACAAATGATAACTGATAGGAGGTGTTGGAGTCATAATTCATTATAATGAAGAAAACCTGTGGAAAAAATGCAGCTGTATTTCAGAGAGTCTTGTGGTATTATCGGTGTGTTTATGTGAAGATGTTAGACCCTGACTGATAGTTGGGCAATAAACCAATTAAGACAAGAAATACTTCACAGCAATATGTCGTAACAATAAATCAGGATAGACACTCTCACTTACAAACCTCAACAGCCAATATTGTTAACAGGCTCACAAGCTTTAGCATTGAGGTTGAAATAAAGATATTATACTTTTACATAAAAAGTCACAAACATGAAATGATAGCATGGCTAAAGAAAACAATGTTTGACATTTTGTTAAAACTTGTGTTTGGCTTACTCTACATTTTATTGTTCAATTAATTCATCAATTTAGAATTCGTTTTTTCGCATTCTTATCTAACAACACATTTTATGATGAGATTATTGATCTGACATTTTGTTTATCTTCCTTTTTGTTTGTACTTTTAATTATGATTATTCCTTTATTATCATTTTTATGTTTGTATTTTTTTGTATTTATTAATTTGTTCTTCTCTTGTATTACTTATATATAATTTTTTAACTTGTGGTGAACAAAGAAATACTGAAATATATATAGTTTAAGTTATCTAAAAGTAGTAAATTTTACCCATTATAGTAAAAAATATTGACAAAAATAGTAGCTAAACTTGAAATAAAACCTTGAAAATAGAAAATGTAATGATATTTCTGCCTTTCTATTTGATAGATGACTCCTAAGTTTAAGGTTAGTGAACAGTTAATTATCAAAAGCATCAGTAGCAGTAGGTTAATTCATAAAGGCACAGGAAACACAGCCACATGCTCATATAGGTAGGCTAATTTTCTGCAGACCAGCTAAATGAAGCCACATTAAATCACTTTGAGGGACAGTGGGGGTCACAAGACTTTGGCACCTATATTTTGGGGGTCGCGGACTGAAAAGTTTTGGAACCCCTGCTCTAACCTAACTTCCAATATTAGTTGGCAGCTGTTGAGCCTTAAAAGAATCACAGGAACTAAAAACTGTACTTAGTAAATTACAATATAATACAAACCTCGACTATCACTCTCTTACCCTACTTTTCTCAATAATATGAATTATTTTGGGGTTAAGGAATGGTTTGTTGGTGTTATATTTTTATAGGGTACAATTCTAGTATTTATACAGACTAGTAGGCTAGCTGCCAGGAGTCACTACATTAGCATTAGCAACCTCATCCCCTCATGGGATATAGTAAATACATCTGGAATAAAACTTTTTTCTTTTTCTTTTTTTTTTTGCCAGAGTGTTTTTATTCAAGTTTATAACCACAAAAATACAGCTTTATTATTAATCTTTTTCCACGTTCACAGCTGTATGGCTATATCTCAAGGTCTAACAAATGGACAAACAAGACAATAAGAACTGAACAAAAATGAAAGAAAAATAAAAAAAAATAGAATGAACAAAGCTTCAATTTGAAATAAATAAAATCAAGGTCAGTTGGCATATATTAAGACAAAATGGGAGAATCTGCATTTCTACATGGATTTTGGGACTGCAGTGTTGGATTGTTTTTTAACATAATCAATGAAGGGTTTCCACCATTTTTTCAAAAACATGTTCTTTGGCTCTCTGGATGTATGTTATTTTTGCAATAACACTTAATTAAAATGTTCACTACTGATGTGAACCGGGAAGTTAAATTACACTGAACAAAACATAATTTACTAATCATACTTAAGCTAGCTAATACTTATGTTAGCTAAAAAGTGTAGCTCAGAGTGGCAAACCAAGATTTTCCCTGACAGTCAGCTTGAAAAATGAAGTCTTCGAGCCAAGACATTTTTTACTGTAATGTTTTTGAATGGTAAATTTACAGTTTTTAACATCATTAGGATTACAATCTCAATAAATATTGTAGGCTAATTACCAGTATCCAGCTTGTTATCGCACTGAGAGAAGCAGCAAGCAAAACTGAAACCCAAAGCACTGGTACCTTTTTTTGCAACTTGACCAAATAAATAATTAAAAGAAAATTGGAAAAAAATGCTGGAGGTTTGATCTCAGCTCCTGCAGGTGCTAATCTTCATCTAACTATTTACAAAAAGGCAGATAACCTTAGGTCCAAAAACGCCAGAATATTCCTATCAAATGGTGAAACCTAACATAGTTTATTACTTGAACTAAACAAAGCAGGAGTTACCATTAAATCAGGAGGACGTTGTATAAAAACTTTACATATCTGTGCTTTGTGGTTTGTTATAGGAGTGGGTTTAACTTTTAGAAACTAAAGTAAGCTTTTAGACTGTCAGATGAGTTACAAGCTATAATAGTCAAGATTTGATGGTGACTCATTACCTCTTCCTTGGTGGTCTGGAGGGGGGTGTGTTCAGAGTGACTTAAAGACCACCTTCTGGGTTACCATGAGGTCCCTCACTCCACCATTAATCAAACAGAGAAAGGGGAATGAAAGTGATGGAGACACGGCAGCCCTATACTGTATACCGTCCAGTGCCACTACACCCACTGTCAATCTGCCAAGTCAGCTGAAGCACTGCAGCCATGACCTTTGACCCAGGAACTGCACCGCAGGGAGAAAGGTTATCTAAGTCAGGGTTTCATTCTTAAAGCTAAATGTCTAGAATGTCCAGACAGTGCAGGAGCCACACTTCAAGGATTGAGAAGACAGTGTAGGAAAAAGATGGACATAAGCACTAAATCAACCTCTGTCATTAGTGTTTTTGATCACATGACCATGGTAGGGGAGCAAACAGTGCGCTGTTGTTTACTCTGCTTATCAGTGGTGTTGTAACAAGTAGAGGAACACAGGCTGACCTCAACGCACACAAACACACACGCACACACTGCAAGAAAACTCACAAAAAGCTTTATAGCGTTGGAGTCTGTATTCATTTCCAAGTTAGATTCTGACTTACTTGACACAGCAGAGTTCACCTACACACACAGAGGTCACTTTTCTGACACTTAAGGAAAGCATGATAACAAGTACAGATTATGAACTATTAGCTAACATCGCTAATAAATCTCCCTCAGCAACTCCTTAACTCTCCTCTGATCTCATCTGCCATAAAAAAGAGGCTTGTCCTGAGCAGTAACCATCACTTTCAGAGGAGTTTCCCCTCCACTCATAGGTAAAACTATGAACCCCTGCAAACACCAGCCAATAAATCACAGCTATAAATACCTATATGAATTAAGACCATGCCTTCTCATTTATGACTGTGCGATAAGTGAACTTTTCATGTACTGTAAACGGTGTATTCCTTTGAGAGGCAGAAGATATAAGAGCTGTGTTAAAGGTAACTTGAGTGTGTGCTCTTACTGTGTCTGAGTGTCCACATGTGTACACCGTTTGATGTGTGCGTTCTTGTGTATGTGAGTATGTCTACGCTCATACACACACACACTCCCACTCTCACACTCAGACTCTGGTAAGTCCAAGCCAGCGCCACATCAGTCCATCATCACAGATATGGCTTGCGGTTAGATAGCAGGTCTGGCGGCGCACAATACATTTTGTCCACTCTGTCATGTTTACTTATAATGATAAGCTTTGATGGATTCTCTGCAAGCTATAGACGCCGGGGTGCACACACACACACACATGCATGCTTGTGCACACACTATCATCTATGCACGGTACCAGGAAATCAAAAATAAGCAAAAAGTAGATAAATAAATTCCTAATAGAAGCATAAAAGGCTAATTTGAAATTTCAACTCAGAATTTATCTTGAACAAATTAAACAAATATGTAGAAAGAAACATATCCAATGAAAGGTCAAAGGTCATGTTTAGAAGATGATCTGTTTTATACACATGGATGCAAATGAAAATATCTTTCATTACTGCGATGAAAACGTTTAACAATTTGGCATCAGAAACGTCCAAAAAGATATAAAGCTGAGGGAGTAGATGTGTCAAGAAATGGAGTCCTTGTGTAATTATTTAAATTGAACAATGACAAAGGTTTAATTTTTATTGCAGCATTTAAGTGACCATACTTTAGCCTCCCACTTTTTTATCAAACACAAATGAATTTCCTGTATTGTGTCAGTCTCAGCTTGAACCTTTTTCTTCAGGCTCGTCGCTCTTCACTCTGGGATCTGTTGCTTGGCCTAAGCAGAGCTTCTTTTGAGCTGGTTTACTTTAGCCTGGCATGTGGCCAGACCTCAAACTGGCTCACTGCAACTGTTCTGGACCAATTAAAAAGACTAATGAGGCCTGTGCTTATCATGTCACCCACAGGGCAGAGAGGGGGGAACCCAGACAGACAGCAAGTCGGACTACCAAGAGAGTGGAGATGATACTCTGTCGGTGGGAAAACTATTAAATGATTATAAAATGCAACGTAATCAAAATAACTCTTACATTGTGTGACTCATTGACAGACAGTGTCTAAAGGTTGGTCTTTTTAACCATAAATAAGAGTTACAGAAGCCTTTGTAGCTTGAGTATTGTTAAAAGACCAAACATGAGGACTCCCCAGTGTTTTTCTATTTTTTGTTATCTTGCAACTTCTTGGACTGACAATCCAAATATGGTGTGTGGAGTGTGGATGAACCTAGCCTTGGACGAAGACAAGAAAAGAGAAGGCACAATGGCTGAGTCCCAAATTAGTCAGAGATAAGTCAGTTTGTCATATTTTCCTGAGCGTGCATTCTTTATGTGTGTTCTTAGCATTATTTTGCACCAAAACACCAAGACAAATCCCTTGACAATCAACCTGATTCTTATGTTATTTAAATATTCTGATCAGTATTTATATTTTGAGTTACTTCTGGACAAATAGTGTGTATAAGTTAGCTTCAATTAAGGCTGTTGTGGCCACCCATGTTGCTTTTTACTTCAAACTGAGAATGAACTCACTAGTTATTGACTGCAGGCGTGGTTTAGCACAGGGGTTCCCAAACTTTTCGGCCCGTGACCCCCAAAATATAGGTGCCAAAGACTTGTGACCCCCCTGCCCCTTGAAGTGATTTAATGTGGCTTTATTTAGCTGGTCTGCAGAAAATTACCCTACCTATATGAACATGTGGCTGTGTTTCCTGTGCCGTTATGAATTAACCTACTGGTCCTGATGCTTTTGATGATTAACGGTTCACTAACCCTAAACTTAGGAGTCATCTGGCAAAAAGAAAGGCAGAAAACTCATTACATTTCTATTTTCAAGGTTTTATTTCAAGCTTAGCTACTATTTTTGACAATATTTTTTACAATAATGGGTAAAATTTACTATTTTTAGATAAATTAAACTTTTTTATTGCATTTTTTCAGTATTTCTTTGTTCACCACAAGTTAACAAATTATATATAAGTAATACAAAACCAACAAAGAGAAGAAAAAAAGAAAAAAAATACAAACAATAATGATAATAAATGAATAATCATAATTAAAAGTACAAACAAAAAGGAAGATAAACATAAGAAAACAAGGTAAATAAACTAAAATAAATAATAATAATAATAATAATAATAATAATAATAATAATAATAATAATAATAATAATAATAATACATATTTTTAGATAACTTTAGAAAATATATATTCTGGAAGACATCTCACGACCCCCCATTTGTGTCTCGCGAGCCCCTAGGGGGTCCCGACCCACACTTTGGGAACCCCTGGTTTAGCACATGCATGTCAGCTAATATAACTATATTGAAGCTGCACTAGAAATGCTACTTATACTTGATTCATGCACTGAAGTATTATACAAGAGGAGCTAAGTGGTCACTTGTCAATAAGACCAGAATGTATTGACTGAGGGCAATGGTGCTGGCACAGATACTACAGTACAGTACAGTGCTGGTTTTGGTCAAAGTGGAGGTTTTTTGACAAATGCTGACAAAACCTTTTGACCAGTCTTGTTAACTGGGCCTGTAGCCTCCTGACAAACAGTTACAATCTGTCAGTGAACTCACCACAGCCCTAGAGTTCTTCAGAATTGCATCTCCCTTTTAAGTGAGCATGATTAAAAGTAATAAGCCATTGACACCAGAAGTTAGGCTGTAAAATGAATATTTCTACTGTGTCAATATCCAACAACACACAATAGATTCAAGAACAATACTGATTATTCTGACTGAGTTTTGGAGCAAAACTGCCAAACAGTAACTAAAACTTGTAATCTCTTTATTGGTTATCAAAACCATGCATTAATATAATACTATATCTTACATTTAAAACGTTTTCAAAGTTGGGTTTTCTTGTTAATCCACATTTTTTTAAATGTCAATCCAAAATGTCTTGGCTGTTCTGATAGAGGTTGCCAAAGTATGACTGTGATCATGACTGACCGACACAGACTTATTTAATGTTGATAACGCTCACAAAATTCAGCTCAACAACAGGCAGAGCATTTGGATGTTATCACCCATTAATTTCACCTGCAGTTGAGAAATTTGATTCATTATCCAAATATCTTTTTAAAAGTTGCTTCATATGCAATCATACACATTTGATTGCATATGAATTGCAAAAGAAACCCCACCGAATCAAATGGATCCAAAAAAAATGGCCTCGACAGAGCTGCTCTATGAGAGCAGTGTGAACACAGTCCAAGCTATAATATGCTGCCACATCTATATTAGTAGCAAGGAATCTCCGTTAAGCGTCATATTTGCAGCACCTCATTATTTTCCCATGCATTCAAACTTTTTTACAATGCACCTGAAGTTCACCTCTTCCCTCGTGCTCACCCACTCACCTCTCCTCCAAATCTCTCACAAATTTTAAAGCTCTTTACACCCAAGGACACCACAGCCACTGCTGAAATTTAGGGAGTGTGTGTCTGACAAAGAGTGAAAGAAAATGACAGCGAGAGGTGGAGGAGACGAATAAAGCAATCCAGAAACAACGGCCTCCTTCTTTCACCGATTCCTAGTTCACATCTCACCCCTCCTCTCGCTCAGTCAAGGCCACTCTTTTCTTCCTCCTACTCGCTCGACCGAGAGGAGGTCAGAGTAAAAGAGAGAGAGACACGTATACACACACAGTGTGCAACAGTTACAAATCTTCTCGGGCTTATCCAGGACAACACACTGATAAGTGTGTCTCCACTCCCATCCGACAGATCCATCTCCGAAAAAACATCTGAGACACACGTAGGAAGATGTGGAAATAAATGTGTGTACAACTGGCAGATTGATGCTTCAATACACTCCTGTTACTGTAAATGAGTCAAACCAGAGTTTAACAGCAGAGCAGAGATGAGTTTGGAGGTTTAAGCTGATGTGCTGATACTGAGGGATGTTAATTAATGAGGTTTAGATGACATGAGATCTGTGTGTGTGTGTTTGCACATTATGGGAGTGCAGCACCTGCAACTAATGGTGTGAAACTTGCCAACTTCATCTGCAGCCTTCCACGCTCTGCTTACTCCCTCTGGTCAAACTTGCACCTGTTGACCTGAAAAACACTCACACACACACACACACACACACACACACACACACACACACACACACACACACACACACACACTCACACACACACACACACACACACACACACTCATACACACTCACACGTTCAGACATTTACACATACATCTTTCAAAGCTATTTTGGCATGACAATAGCCATTCTCCCACTCAGGGCTAAGTGCCTCCTTAACCTGTTCTCACAGAATTTATTCCCTGATTTTCTCTGCTGAATTCACATCTCACTGCTTAAACAAACTCTGACATCATAATCTGTCACCTACACTGCATCCGCTCTGTCTTCTGTGGAGATACATGGACTCATGAGTGTCATTCCACCTCAGTTTTATCTTCTACCTGGGCGACAGTTTCTTTCTCCACATAAAATCTGGCACATTTAGATTTATCAGGATGAAATGCAGCCTGCTCACAGAGAAGATGGCTTAAGAGTAAGAGCTGAAAATGCACTTTTTGCAGTTCGTCACTCCTTAAACTTTGAGACAGAAATTAGGGAGGGAATAACTTATAGTTATGTTGCTGCCTGGGGACACATTTGATTCCAGAAGTTGTGTTTTAGAAGTGGTTGAGAAGATGAGATGTCCAGCAGTTGGGAATTCTGATAAGAAGCAGATCATTAACTGGACAATTTATTTCTTCTGTGTCAAGGCTCTTCTGTTTATTTTAGAGGAAGTGACATGTGAGCACAAAGGCACATACTTTTCTCCACATTTAGATGTGCATTTGCTCTACTTTTTATAGATGTGCAAAGTTTGTCATTGTCAGGGCCAAGACTTTAGAAATACTCTGGTTATGAGTCACCCTATAGCAAGGCAAAAACACTGAGCAAACTGATGTATTTAATAGTTATTCAATTGAATTTGCCTAAAAAGGAGCCAAATTAAATTATTTTGAGTTAAACAAATACTGTTGTCAATGCAAATCTGCTAGATTTTGATTGTAGACACTCTACACAGGTAGCCAACTTCCTTAAATTCACAAAAAGTTTTGTACCACCATGAATTAATCGCATTCCTATGCACGTGTGTGTTTTCGTGGTGGACGTGTGGGGCCACTGGGTCGAGGTGGGCTGGGTCCCTGGTTCCCACAGCCTGTGTGGAGGCAGCCTCTGCCGCACTATCAGCCTCCGTCTCCGGCCCCCCAGCACCACCGGGCCCCCCTGACGTCAGCCTTGGACAGATAAAGGGGATCCGCAGCAAGCAGTGGAGGATGGTGGGGAGGGGAGGGAGGAAGGAGGAGGAGGGGGGGGGACTGGAGATGGAGGGATGAGGTGGAAGGAGAGCGGCAGGCAGGGAGGGAATGGGGTTACACTAACAGAGCCAGCGGTGGATAAGACCCTCAGACAGATAAGACAGAGCAGAGTGTGGAGCCTCTTTTGTTTTCCACTGCTCCTCCTGTCTGGTGGCATCTCCTCTCTTCTCCTCCTCTCCAACATTCCCTCTGTTTTTCAGGTTTTACTGACTTAACCGAATTTGTGAAACTTTTCTCCTCCTCTGCCCTTCCTTACTTTGTCCAAACAGACATATTCCAGCTGTTATCAGACATGAGCGCTGTCACCATCCCTGGATTGAGGCACCTTTTCTCCTCTGGCTTCCTCATTGTGTTTTTGTTTTCTCTCACAGTGTTGAGAGAGAGAGTAGCCTCCCTTTGACTGGCAGCAGAGAGTTTTTGACATGCACCATATTCACTTAGCTGACATTTTCCTCCGACTCTTAGCTCAGTGCGAGAAACTTGAATGCTGTTTTTGTGACATAGTGATGTATGTGAGGTTGAAAGTTGTGTAAACTTAGGTTATCTGCTGTCATTTCATCATTTCCTGAATTAACATTAAAAAAAGCTGAAAGGACATTGGACAGTATTTCAAGTTAAATCAACATATCTGAAAACCTATTAGATACAATCAGCAGTGGTGGACAAAGTAAACAGCTTCATTACTTAAGTCAAAGTATAGATCCTCCTGGTCAAATATTACTCCAATACAATACAATATTACTTGAGTTAAAGTACGGAAGTACTTGCTTTTAAAAATACTTAAGTATTCAAAGTACTTTTTTTTAAATATCTCAAAATGTTGTATTTTCACAATACATAAATGCAGTAAAGAATACATAGGAGTACATTCAGTTACATCATGTTTATTTAGAAACCATTATTTGAAATCTCTAAAAACTATACCATGGAATAAAAACAGAAACTAAGTTTCTCCAAGCACAGACAACTTAGTTTGAAATGTTCATCTGGAATTAAACAAATGTTACGTAGCTCAACACACTTTCTCAGGTTGGACAGTGAATTTTTGTATGTTTGGGCAGAGTGGGAAACAGGGAGAACATTTCAAACGATACGTATCATTCTTCATTTCAAAAATCTCTAACACGGGCTGAAGATATGACCGTGGGTGCTCATGTGGAGAATTATAGCCATCATTACCACCTCTAAATGAACTGCCTGATCTGAGTGAAATTTGCTCTGTGTTTGCTCCATGTTCAACCGTGGAGACGCACGGTATACAGGTATGACTAAACCACTGAGACAAACAGAACTACACAAACACATTTTACTGTCTTAGGGATCAGATTTCAGAAAAGAGAGGAATATTCATGAGCTGACTTTAAAGCAAAGTAGTGAGTAACTAGAGTATTGATAGAAATATAGTGGAGTTAAAAGTTCAATAATTGTCTTTCAATGTATAGTGGAGTAAAAGTAATAAGTTCCCCCCCAAAAATAATACTCAAGTAAAGTACAGTACTCAAGTAAATTTACTTAGTTACTGTCGACCACTGATTGCTAGCGAGTTCTCAAATGTATACGTTTCTACCTTTTCTATCTCATTGTTTAATGTCATCAGGTAGTTTTTGGATTTGGCTATTTCCAAGCAAACAGTAATTTTAGCTAGGAAGTAGTTGAATGCTTACAGTAATTGTTTTTTGATAACAGTTAATGGGTTATCAAACATGTTGTTACATGGATAACTATAACTAATTTCTTGTCAGAAGTTACTGTTTGAATGCTAGAATTAGCTGTTGTTTTAAGGTAGCTAATGTACAAATTCCCACTGCAGACATGCTTTGTATTTGTTATTTTATGAGTGGATTACCTTGCTATATGTCACATTGGTGTTATTTGGAAAAATCAAGTGCAAAAAAAACCCCAAACTCTTTTCCCCTCTCCCTCACACTTGACATCTTCTTCCACCAGTTCACTTGCACTGGCATCTCTTTAACCTTTATTGCATGAACTCTGGATGAACCCTTTAGAGACACCAGAAATCTATTGTTTTCATGATGTCACCTCACCTTTACTTAACCTGAGTCTTACCCCTGACTTGCCCCTCCACAAACAAACAAACAGCTTTCCCTCTGGCTGCCACATCACAGCGCCTTCACCTCATACATCAGCGTATTAAACAGAGTGTGCGTATTCCCTATTTGCTCTTCAGGCCTTCACTGGCCTGTGGACTTTGGCCACAGCTTATCACAGGGAGAGGTCCTGGGATCCCTGAGTGATCACTGCTAAAATGCACTTGCTTTAGCTCACACACGTACCAACCTGCACACACACACACACACACACACACACACACACACACACACACACACATACACACACACACACACACACACACACACACACACACACAGTGGAGGATTTAGCATCTAAGAGCGCCTGCCCAGCACTCACCTGACTATAGATCCTCAGCCATAGAACTTACTTTGGATATTTCTCAGTCTTAGAGCTAGCATTAGAGCTAGCCACAATCAGGAGGGGAAATTAAAATATTATCATACAAGCGTCAAAGTAATATTTGTGTGGAGTAGCTTTCCAAACGGAGAAGTCCATCAGAATAAAAGAGGTTTTGGTAACTGAATTCTTATCACATGTAATTGAGTGTTGTGTGATGTGTTTGCGCTGCTCTTCAAACAGTGTGAATCAAGAGTCGAATTCTTACCATCACATATGAGAACCTGCAACCT